>NC_057392.1:9213262-9412571 GCF_019320065.1 Cervus canadensis | reverse complement strand
GGAGATGCATGAGACGAGTGCTCGGGCCTGGGGCACTGGGAAGACCCAGAGGAATCGGGTGGAGAGGGAGGTGGGAGGGGGGATCGGGATTGGGAATACATGTAAATCCATGGCTGATTCATATCAATGTATGACAAAACCCACTGGAAAAAAAAAATAATAATAATAAAAAAACTGAAAAAAAAAAAAAAGAAAATGTATTGTAGTTATTAATTATCTTATGTTTCCACTTGAAAAAATTATTTTCAATCTTTTGGCCACAGAAGTTTTGGAAAATATTTCTCTCCAAAGGAAAGTCATCTTGGATACCAAATAGGACAATCATGACTGGGAGATGTGGGTTAATGAGGAGTAAACACCATGCATAAATATTAACCAAAGTCAGAATCAAGGTTTGTGCAGGTTGATTTTGTTCTGTCCCAGCCTCCCAGCTTGACAATACATGCTCTTCACCACTCTCAACTATAAGAAATGCAAGTCTTCAAGTACACCATGCTTTCTATAATTTTGATGAAAATTCCCAGAACATGGTTGCACAACACATGGCATTTCCTGGGAAAAATGCTCTTCGCATATGTCTTTGCAGGGGAGTGGGCCTCCTGGAAGGAAAAGGCTAGAAGGAGGCCTCCTAGCTTCCTTCCTCCTGTATTTTCCTATTCCTATTTCATTTACTCTCACCCCCTCATCATGCAGAGCAGTGTAACTCTGCCCCTGAACATGCTTCACTGTTGAGAGCATATAGCTTACAAACACCCTCCTATTACCAAGAAACACCCTAGCCCACAAGACGGGGAAATTAGAACTAATTTTAAATAGCATTTTTATCCCTATAAACCATCCTGTGTTATATCTGTCACGTGCTGCAAGTGGGCAAGGGGTTAGTCGAGATGATTTTGGCTTTGCACGGGTGACCACAGCTGGGCAGGTGGCATCAGGCTGCCTTTGCTGGCTGGAGCACCTGCGGGGCAGGAAGCCGCACACTGTGGGTGGGACAAAGCCTGCGCCAGGGAAAAGGAGATTAGAGGGCAGACGAAGACAGAAAGGACTGCCCTCAATCTTTTCAAATACTTAAAAGTGGCAGATAAAAGGAAAAGGCACTGCTCCCCTGATGGTTCTGATAAGAAACATAGAGAAGCCATTACATTAGAGGTGAGATGTGAGGGGACAGAACTCGGAGAGCTCATATCCCTCAGTGAGACCAGCGGAAGCCTGGGTTGGCTGCAGTCCCCCGAGAAGCAGGAAAGAAAGCCTCACCAGACTGCCATCCCTACCACACACACACACACACAACACTGCCTGCGAGCCTCCTATGGGGAATTCGAGACCCACAAACTAGTCCCATGTTACCTTTTCTGAGGCCAGATTTCTCACAGTTGTCTCAGGAGTAGCTTCTAGATGATAGGTCAAAAGTAAAATACTCAGGTGGAGATTTCACAACATCTAGCCATCTGTGCTGGTGAGTGAGTTGCTCTCTGTTGGTGTTTGGAGATGGGCAACTGAACTAGACTCTTAGTAATTAATATTTATTTGGAATGAGAACTCTATGCTAATGCTGTGAAGACAAAGGTAAATTCACTTTCACGAATGACTTCACAGAAAGTACAATTATTTCCACCTATTTCTTATGGATTCTGACCTTTCTTTTATCTTCATTTTAACCATGACACTTATCACTCATGGGAATTTTTTTCAGAATCTAATGCCTTTTCAAAAAAATTTTTAAGTGAGTAGATCAATTAAAACTAAATAAACATTGTACTTCCTTGGCAGTCCAGTGGTTAAGACTCTACACTTCCACTGCAGCGGGGCATGGATTCCATACCTGGTTGGGGTACTAAGATCCGACATGTCATGGGGAGTGGCCAAAAAATAAAAATAAATAAAAATCTAAATAAACATATATGAAGAGGACCAAGACACAGTCCTTGCCTTGGGAAACTTGCACTGGTTTGAGGGACATAAGTATACTCAAAGCAGACTGACAAGGCAAATAGGAGTTCCATGGAGATCTGAGGGAAGGATTCATGGGGAAAGGAGCATTTAAGGAAGGAATGGAAGATGATAAGGAGCAGAAGAGCATGCCAGCCAGATGGGACAGCGTATATGAAGCTCCTAAGTTGGACAAGAATTTGGCTAGTTAGAGGAACTGAGAGCAGAGAGGGGCTGCTTGAGCACAGACACCAGAGGAAGGTGGTAGGCAGTGAAATTGCCAAGGCGACCGAGGGGAAGCTGCTGTGAGAACTGTAGGATGGTCAAGATAAAGCTGACAGGAGAGAGGGCAGTTAGACCACTGCATGTGTGCTCAGTCGTGTCTGACTCTTTGTGACCCCATGGACTGCAGTCCACCAGGCTCCTCTGTCCATGGGGCTCTCCAGTCAAGAATACTGGAGTGGGTTGCATTGCCCTCCTCCAAGGAACCGTCCAGACCCAGGGATTCAATCCCATCTCCTGCATTGGCAGGTGGATTCTTTGCTCTTGAGCCACCTGGGAAGTCCCAGTTGGACCACATCACTCCCCACCTAAACAGCTGTGCCCTCATCTCCTTCTTAGATGCTGCCCCAGGCTTCTCTGTTATTTTAGGAAACACTTCTGTGGGATCAATTACTGGTTAATTGGCTACTGGTCAAATATGCTGGCCAGCTGATTTGTTTGGCTCTGATGGTGATAAACTATAGTGCCAATTTTCTTATAATTTCATTCTTTCATTTACATATGTATCAACTCAAAACTTATTAAGTCGTTATCATACCCTTATTTTGTCACTTCATCCGCACTTAAATTTTTTTCTTTATTGTTTCTGTTGTTATGTAGAAACATCTACCTCTACATGGTGTCATCCATAGTTGGTCAAATCTAAGAACATTCCCATCAAAAGCTAAGAGGCAAGAGGTCAGTTAGCAATGAAATCTCCATTCATAAGTTTTAGTAGGACAATCTTGGAATCCTTGTCATGATCCAATTGATAAAAACTTCCCAAGAATATAACCTATCAAATATGCAAGGTTGTTTACTTCAGAAAAGTGACTCGACATCAAAAGATACATACATTGTATATTCCATACACTGTATTATTATATTCCATACACTGTATTAACACAAGTTGTACTAGAAGATAATGCTAGGGTGGAGTAAGAGGAAGAAGGAGAAATGCTAGTTTTACAATTCACCTAGAAGAAATAGGAAAATAAGAAATTGAAATACAAATCCATTCTCAATGAAATTACAGAACAACTAAAATCTCCAATTGTGATTCATGGGAAAATAATACCGTGAAAGTCAAGTACAGATGTGGAAGATGCCTAGAGAGGATTCTAATGATTGCAGACCTTGGACACAACTGCCAGAGGCTGTTTCTTCAAAGCAGATGTCGTACCCTGTATCACAAGCCCTTGTTCAGAATATTGAGAACGGGTGCTCAGAGTGGTGGCAGGGCATCCCTGAGTCAGGTTTTAACTGCAGGTTCTCAAAAGCAGGAGTGGACGTCACAGAGGGAAGTTATATTTGAAAGACATGGATTGCCTATGAAGTGAGGTGAAGGAGAGGAACTCAAGGAGCAGCTTAGCAGTGCCCGTCTCAGACGACTGGGAAGAGAAAAGGGCAAAGAACTCTCAGACCCAATCTTGCCCTGTAGGGGGAGTCCTTGCAAACCTGGAAGACAGCCCAGGAAATTTCCTAACACAAACATCTGGCAAATAGTTGGTATGGAAGAGTCTTTATATATAAAATGAGTAATGATACAAACTACCGCATAATTGCATTCATCTCATACGCTAGTAAAGTAATGCTCAAAATTCTCCAAGCCAGGCTTCAGCATATGTGAACCGTGAACTTCCAGATGTTCAAGCTGGTTTTAGAAAAGACAGAGGAACCAGAGATCAAATTGCCAACATCCGCTGGATCATCAAAAAAGCAAGAGAGTTCCAGAAAAACATCTATTTCTGCTTTATTAACAATGCCAAAGCCTTTGACTGTGTGGATCACAATAAACTGTGGAAAATTCTGAAAGAGATGGGAATACCAGACCACCTGACCTGCCTCTTGAGAAACCTGTATGCAAGTCAGGAAGCAACAGTTAGAGCTGGACATGGAACAACAGACTAGTTCCAAATAGGAAAAGGAGTATGTCAAGGCTGTATACTGTCACCCTGCTTATTTAACTTATATGCAGAGTACATCATGAGAAACACTAGGCTGGAGGAAGCACAAGCTGGAATCAAGATTGTCAGGAAAAACAGCAATACCTTCAGATATGCAGATGACACCACCCTTATGGCAGAAAGTGAAGAAGAACTAAAGAGTCTCTTGATGAAAGTGAAAGAGGAGAGTGAAAGAGTTGGCTTAAAGCTCAACATTCAGAAAACAAAGATCATGGCATCTGGTCCCATCACTTCATGGGAAATAGATGGGGAAACAGTGGAAACAGTGGCTGACTTTATTTTTTTGGGCTCCAAAATCACTGCAGATGGTGACCTCAGCCATGAAATTAAAAGACGCTTACTCCTTGCAAGGAAAGTTATGACCAACCTAGATAGCGTATTTAAAAGCAGAGACATTACTTTGCCAACAAATGTTCATCTAGTCAAGGCTATGGTTTTTCCAGTGGTCATGTATGGATGTGAGAGTTGGACTATAAAGAAAGCTGGGTGCCGAAGAATTGATGCTTTTGAACTGTGGTGTTGGAGAAGACTCTTGAGAGTCCTTTGGATTGCAAAGAGATCCAACCAGTCCATCCTAAAGGAGATCAGTCCTGGGTGTTCATTGGAAGGACTGATGTTGAAGCTGAAACTCCAATACTTTGGCCACCTCATGCAAAGAGCTGACTCATTGGCAAAGACCCTGATGCTGGGAAAGATTGGGGGCAGGAGGAGAAGGGGACAATAGAGGGTGAGATGGTTGGATGGCATCACCGACTCGATGGACATGGGTTTGGGTGGACTCAGGGAGTTTATGATGGAAGGGAGGCCTGGCATGCTGTGGTTCATGGGGTTGCAGAGTTGGACACAACTGAGCCACTGAACTGAACTGAACTGAATGATACAAAGGAAACTCGAATAGGACCTAAGTAGAAACAGTACAAAGGGGAAGCAGGCGGTACAGAGCAAAGAAAGAAAAAAAAACAGCAAAGAAAAGTAACTCAACAAATCTTTGCCACAGAGTAGGATGAAAACAATGACTAGCATGATGGCAAAAATTAAAATCTTAAAGTAATTGTACAAAATGAAAATGCAGGGGCTCAGAGTTGCTTAATTAATGTTATCATTAGAACTTAAGAAGCAAGAGAAAGGGGAAAAACACTTGGCTGAGGAGAAGGGCTATCAAGACCATGTTTATGGAAGCTCTTGTCAGTAGAACTGAATGAGGCTGGAAGGGAGGGGACCCCCACTGATGGGCCTGCCTCATCAGAAGAGACAACTTTGCCCTAAAGCAAAATGGTAAAATGGGGGAAAGCATCTGAGCCAGGAGTCGCTAGAGGGAAAGGTCATTACTTTATTAGTCTGTTTTTTTAATCTGAAATTGAAAAAAAAACACCAAAAAAACAAAAACTGAAATTGAAATAATTTACTTTTGAGATAAATATTAATACACAATTATGAATCTATTTCAAAAATCTCATGCTGTGCAAAGTTCTTCTGTACTGAAAGATTACACTGTATTTGAATTTCAAATCAAACAAAAGAGCATTCATTTAAAAAGTGTTCTTCTATACTTTCATAGTCTTCAAAAGGTAAAATGATATGACAGTCAGCAAGAAAAGCTGTGATTGCAATAAATTCTTATTCTAGATCAAATATTTTCAAAATAAATGAGCTATAAATATAATAGTATTGAAATTGATGCAGGTGACTCTAGTCAAGAAGCTTTCTCTGTATTTTAAGAAACAAAAACAATGAAAAAAACAAACCATAAGTGTTTTCTTAGAGACAACTGTAGCTTTTTGATTGATTAAAAACATCTGCAGTCAGAGTTTCACTACTGTCTAGAATGTAGAAAGTTAAATTGTGTGTCATTCCTGCATGACTAGCTCAAAAAAGTAAAAATAAACCATAAAATAAACCACAAGATCGTAGCTTTTCTTTAACCCAACAGAGAATTGAGATCCCAGGGCAAAAAGTATCCACAAATCCAGATACCAATGGGCCCACCCAAGGAGAAAGAGACATGAACACTGGGTCATCTATGTCAGAGAGTGGGAGGAAGGGACACCAGGAACCATCCAAGAAGGTGAAAAGAACTCAAGTGAAGGCTGAGTGTGAGCTACATGATGATACAGAATCCCTAGGAACTACAAATATGAATGGAACTCACACTCACAAGCCATTCTCCACCAACCTCCACAGGGTCTCACATATACACAAAAGCAAAGAAAAACAGGGCAAGAGGTGGGAGAGAGTTTCCCTTGGAGGTGCAAGCTGGAAGAGAGGAGTGGCTGCTGCTGTGGGAAGTGTACAAAGCCAATCTGAATCTTTCCTACCTGCCTCAAGGTGAAAACCCATTGTAGCTGGTGGGGGGGGGGGGGGGTGCGGTAAAACAATAAACCCTTTACTCATGGAGAAGGGGCAGTCAAGAGTTCTGGCAATTGCGAATAAAACTGCCATAACTATTTGTGTACAAGGTTTTGCATAAACATAAGTTTTCATTTCTTTTAATAAATACCTACTAGTTGGACAGCTGGATCATATATAAAGTTTGTTTAAAACAAACTGCCATCTGGCTTCCAAAGTGGCTGAACCATTTTGTTTTCCTACTACAATGGATGTTATAATAAATGGTAGGATTCCTTGTCTCAATTATATGTATATGTAAAAATCATATTTATTTATATATTCATATATATTCTTTTATATATAAATACATTCCCTGATAGCTCAGTTGGTAAAGAATCTGCCTGCAATGCAGGAGACCCTGGTTCGATTCCTGGGTAGGGAAGATCCGCTGGAGAAGGGAAAGGCTACCCACTCCAGTATTCTGGCCTGGAGATTTCCACAGACTGTATAGTCTATGGGGTCACAAAGAGTCGGACATGACTGAGCAACTTGCACTTTCACTTCACTTCACAATTTATATACAAAGATAAATTCATTTATATATGTCTTCATTTATTTATATATAAGCATATATATATTCATTTCCTATAAATATATATAATATAAATATAATATGCAAACATATAAATGAATATGTTTATATAAATGAATATATTTCTATATATATATCCATACCACAAATATACCACAAGTTCTTCACTTTATCCGTTAATCTATCAGTAGACACTTTGGTTGCTTAGGTTGTCTCCATATCTTGGCTACAGTTCATGGGGTAGCAGAGTTGGACATGACTTAGCAACTAAACAACAACAAATATCTCGGCTATTATAAATAATGCTGCAGTGAACATGGGGGTGCAGGTATCTTTCTGAGTTAGTGTTTTTGTTTTCTTTAGATATATTCCAAGAGGTGAAGTTGCTGGATCATAAGATAACTCAATTTTTAACTTTTTGAGGATCCTTCATAGTGACTGAACCAACTTACAATCACATCAGTAGTGCATAAGGGTTCCCTCTTTGCTGCATCCATGATAGCATTTTTAAATCTATTGTCTCTTTGATGATGGCCAAAAGGAAAAATTTCTAAATGTTAAATTCTAAATAAAATAATCATTATTTACAGATATATTTCTTTTATCTAAAAGATTAAAGAATCTGTAGTAAAACGACTATAAATAACAAAAAAATTTAGCGAAGCAGTTGGGCAGAAAATTAGTATCCAGAAATCAAAAGTCATGATATATTCAAACTACAACTACATAGAATATGATGAGGTAAAAGGCCCCACTTTATAATAACATTAAAAAAAGGAAAAGTGTCTAGGAATAAAAGAGGAAAGTGTGCAAAATCAAAACAAAGAAAAAAGTAAATAGAAATAGATATCAATAGAAAAATATACCATATCAAACATATAATATCATATTGTTATTTAATCAGAATAAAAAATTATAAAACCATTTCTCCCAAAGATAATCTTGAATGTCATCTATATCGATCAACGTATCAATAAATTTTTTTCTCTGGGAGTAGATAAACTGCCTCTGACATTCATATCAAACAAATAAAAATAGACCTCTCCCATAAACCTGAAGGAGTGCTATAATCACAACAAAACAGTCAGATGTATTTTAATTACAATAATTAAAACATACTGGTCATATAGAAAGAGATGCAAATACATGTAGAAGTTTAAGTATTTGGTAAACATAGTGAGCCAACTAGTTAGAGAAAAATAGTAATTCAAAGAATGGTATTATAAAAACCAGGAAATCTTATGAAAAAAATTAGCTGGATTTCTACTTCACACTTCTTATCAAAATTAATTCCAGATGAATGAAATCTTGAGCATGAGAATGAAACTATAAAAATACACAATTAAAATATAGGAGAATTAGTAGATAACCTAAACATCCATTGTTGTGGGAACAGTTCAGTTCAGTTCAGTTGCTCTGTCGTGTCCAACTCTTTGTGACCCCATGACTGCAGCACGCCAGGCCTCCCTGTTCATCACCAACTCCTGGAGTTTACTCAAACTCATGTCCATCAAGTTGATGATGCCATCCAACCATCTCATCCTCTGCATCCCATTCTCCTCCTGCCCTCAATCTTTCCCAGCAGTAGGGTCTTTTCAAATGAGTCAGTTCTTCACAGCAGGTGGCCAAAGTATTGGAGTTTCAGCTTCAGCATCAGTCCTTCCATTGAATATTCAGGACTGATTTCCTTTAGGATTGACTGGTTTGATCTCCTTGCTGTCCAAGGGACTCTCAAGAGTCTTCTCCAATACCACAGTTCAAAACCATCAATTCTTCAGCACTCAGCTTTCTTTATAGTCCAACTCTCACATCCATACATGACTACTGGAAAAACCATAGCTTTGACTAGATGGACCTTTGTCAGCAAAGTAATGTCTCTGCTTTTTAATATGCTGTCTAGCTTGGTCATAGATTTTCTTCCAAGGAGCAAATGTCTTTTAATTTCATGGCTGCAGTCACCATCTGCAGTGATTTTGGAGTCCCCCAAAATAAAGTCTGTCACTGTTTCCATTGTTACCCCATCTATTTGCCATGAAGTGATGGGACCAGATGCCATGATCTTCGTTTTCTGAATGTTGAGTTTTAAGCCTGCCTTTTCACTTTCCTCTTTCACTTTCATCAAGAGGCGCTTCAGTTCCTCTTTACTTTCTGCCATAAGGATGGTGTCATCTGCATATCTGAGGTTATTGATATTTCTCCTGGCAATCTTGATTCCAGCTTGTGCTTCTTCCAGCCCAGTGTTTCTCATGATGTACTCTGCATATAAGTTAAACAAGCAGGGTGACAATATACAGCCTTGACATACTCCTTTCCCAATTTGGAGCCAGTCTGTTGCTCCATGTCCAGTTCTAACTGTTGCTTCTTGACTTGCATATAGATTTCTCAGGAGGCAGGTCAGATGGTCTGGTATTCCCATCTCTTGAAGAATTTTCCATGATTTGTTATGATCTACACAGTCAAAGGCTTTGGCATAATCAATAAAGCAGTAGTAGATGTTTTTCTGGAACTCTCTTGCTTTTTCGATGATCCAGTAGATGTTGGCAATTTGATCTCTGGTTCTTCTGCCTTTTCTAAAACCAGCTTGAACATCTGGAAGTTCTTGGTTCATGTACTGTTGAAGCCTGGCTTGGAGAATTTTGAGCAATAGTTTGCTAATGTATGAGATGAGTGCAGTTGTTCAGTAGTTTGAACATTCTTTGGTGGAAACAGTCTTTCAAATTTAACATTGAGTCTAGAATCCATAAAATTAAAGATTGATAAATCCAACTGCATAAAAATAAAAAAAACTTCTATAAAAAAAGTAAAAGCTAAAGACAAATGATAAATTGTGAAAATATCTGTGGTCAATCTACTGAAAAAAAGAACTTCCTTAATATATGTGCTGCTGTGTTAGTCACTCAGCTATGTCTGCCTCTTTGTGACCTCATGGACTGTAGCTTCTCAGGCTCCTCTGTTCATGGAGATTTTTCAGGCAAGAGTACTGGAGTGGGTTGCCATGCCCTTCTCCAGGGGATCTTGCCAATCCAGGGATCGAACCCAGGTCTCCTGCATTGCAGGTGGATTCTTTATGGTCTGAGCCACCAGGGAAGCCCTCATTATTACATGGACTCCTACAATTCAATAGAAAAGGAAAGTGAAATTTAGAAAACAATGGGCAAAAGATATAAAGAGTTTGTAGAAAGGGATGTACAAATGGCTCTTAAATGTCTAAGGAGGCACAATCTCTCTCCTGACAAGAGAAATTCAAATTATTGTACTATTATTTCCTTATCTGATCTGTAGAGATTTAAAAGTTTAATAGCCCATTGTGCTAATGAGTCTCTAGTTATAGTTATGTTTCCTGTGAGAGCAAAACTTGATTCAACCCTTATGGAGGACAATTTGATAATATTGATTAATAATACAAATTAATTGATCCAGCAATTCTAGTTCTGGAAATCTATTCACCAAATATCCTGCATATATACATCCACAGCATATAGCAAACACTAGGTAGTCATTGCAATGTTGTTTACATAGCAAGAGATCGGAAATAATTCAGGCATTCATCAATTGGGATCTAGTTAATAAATTAGGGTATATCACATTCAATTGAATATTATGCAACCACTTAAGAAAATAGAGCAGATCTATGATTTTTCTAGTGGTCATGTATGGATGTGAGAGTTGGACTATAAAGAAAGCTGAGCACAGAAGAATTGATGGTTTTGAACTATAGTGTTGGAGAAGACTCTTGAGAGTCCCTTGAAATGCAAGGAGATCCAACCAGTCCATCCTAAAGGAAATTAGTCCTGAATATTCATTGGAAGGACTGATGCTGAAGCTGAAACTCCAATACTTTGGCCACCTGATGCAAAGAACTGACTCATTTGAAAAGACCCTGATGCTGGGAAAGATTGAAGGCAGGAGGAGAAGGGGAAAACAGAGGATGAGATGGTTGGATGGCATCACTGACTCAATTGACATGAGTTTGAGTAAACTCCAGGCATTGGTGATGGACAGGGGGGCCTGGCATGCTGCAGTCCATTCGGTCATAAGCAGCTGGACACGACTGAGCAACTGAACTGACTGTTACATGTGTATATATGATTGTATAGGCATTCCCAAGCTGCAATGACACACAAGAAATAAGACTGGTAGCACTTGTCTCTGAAGTAGCAAATTTGGTATCTTGAGTTTAAGATTAGGAAGGAAATTGACTCTTCCTAGAATACCCTTCTATGCCTTTAGAATTTTTAATTATTTGCATTATAAGACCTACTCTAAAAAACATTAAATACAATAATTTAAAAAATACATTAGGGGGATTGAAAAGAGTTATTAAGTTTAGAGTTACATTAGAGTTTCAATGTGATGTACTCAGTCCCAGCACACACACACACACACACACACACACACACATATTTAAGGAAAGTCCTTAAAAACCTAGGTACCCTTAAATAACCTAGTTCATGATAATGACAGAATATCCCAGAACATTCTAAGGTGCCTTCTGAATCATCTATGAAAGGTGGTAATTAGTGGCAGCATAGTTAAATATATTTGTAGATAATTTTTTAACCAACATATAATACAGGTATAGACAAATGCATGAGCTATGTGTGAGCTTAATGAATTTTGCTAAGTGAATATTATCTGAGTTACTAGAACCCAGCTTACGGAGGAGAGCACTTCCAAGACCCCAAAAAGTCCCCCTCAAGCCCTGTTTCTGTCACTAACCAGCCCTCCCCAAGGGTAACCACCATCCTGACTTCTAACATTGCAAGTTAGTTGTGACTGTTTAGAATTACATATAAAAGGAATCTCATGGCATGATGGACTTTTCTTTCTGTTTTGTTTGTATCTGATTTCTTTTGCTTAACATTATGTTTATGAGATTTATTCACATTGTTGCATACTGTACTATCTTTCTTGTGTGGCGTTCCACTGTGTGACTGTCCAATTCATCCATGTTGATATGCATTGAGACTGTTTCTAGCTTTTGGCTATAATAATAGTGCTTCTCTGAATGTTCCAATACACCTCTGGGTGAAGATATGTAGATGTTTATGTTGGGTTTATATTTAGAAGTGGAAATTCGTATAAGGTGTGTGAATATTTTTAATAAATATTACTAAACAGTTTTCCAAAATGGCTGTACCATATTCTCACCCTCACTTTGTATGATTAATCTTATATTTTAGCCATCCTGATAGGTGAATGCAAAGCTATCTCACTGTAGTTTTTATCCACATTTCTTTGAGAGCTAATGAATTGAGTATTTTTTAAATGAAGTGTCTGTTCAGGGTTTTTGTCCACTTTTATAGTGGGTGGAAAACAACTGGTTATTGTAAACAATTCCACCATTATTTATTTCTTTAAACCACTTTATTGGGGGTATGCTTGGCATACAAAGAAATGTACTTATTTAATGTATGCAACTTGATGTGTTGAGTATATATCCATGAAACCATCACTACAGTCTATGCCATCAATATATCTATTACCTCTAAAAGTTTCCAGCTGCTCTCTTTATAATTATTATTTTTTACATGTGTTAAGAGCACTTAGGACAAGATCACATTCATAGCACACTTTTAAAGTATATAATACAGTATTGTTTACTATTGGCTCTACATTGTATGGTAAATCTCTAGAACTTACTCATATTGTGCAACTGAAATTCTGTACCCTCTGACTTATACCCTCTGTTTCTCTTCAACCGTAATTATTAACTAGCTATTATTTGCGAGGTACAAAGTCTCTTTTGTCATGGAGATTATATTCTAGTTGAGGTAAACAAAATATGAACATAAATAACTAGACACAAAAATTGTTGCATGAAGAAAGACATTGTCAAGAGAATGAGAAGATAAGCCACACACTGGAAGAAAATATTTGTAAAAGATATATCTGATAAAGGACTATTATCCAAAATATACAAAGAACTCTTACAAATTAACAATAGTAAAATGAACAACCTGATGGAAAAACAGGCAAGATATTTGAATAGACATCTCACCAAAGGAGATACACCTTGGCAAATGCAGATGGCAAGTGAACATACGAAAAGATATTCAACATCATACATCATTAGGGAATTGGAAATTAATCAATGAGATACCACTATACACCTTTTAGAGTCACAAAACCCTAAAACCCTGACAACATCAAATGCTGGTGAGGATTGGAGCAACAGGAAATCTTATCCACTGATGGTGGAAATGCAGAATGATATACACACTTTGGAAGAGAGTTTGTTGTTTTCTTTCAAAATTAAACATATGCTTATCATATGACTTACAAATTATGCTCTTTGGTATTTACCCAAACAAACTGAAAACTTGTGACCACACAAAAATGTGCACACAAGTGTTTATAGCAGCTGTATTTATAATTGCCAAAATGTGTAAGCAACCAAAATGTCCTTCAGTAGGTAAATGGATAAATACACCAGTGTATATCAAGGCAATGGAATATTATTCAGTACTAAAAAGAAATGAAGCATCAAGCCTTCCAGAAGGACATGGAAGAAACTTAAGTACATATTTGCTAAGTGGAAGAAACCAATATTAAAAGGCTACATACTGTATGACTCCAACTCTACAACATTCTGGAAAAGGCAAAACTACAACATTCCGGACACAAAAAGATCAGTGATGGTCAGGAGTTTAGGAGGATGTAGAGATGAATGTGTAGATCACACAGGATTTTTAGGGCAGTGAAACTATTTTGTATGATAATACAGTGGTAGATAAATGATATTACACATTTATTAAAACCTATAGGATGTATAACACTGAGTGAATTGTAATGTAAACTATGGACTTTCGTTGATAACTATGTGTCGATACTGCTTCATTGACTGTAACAAATGTACCACTTTAGCTTGGGCTGTGCATGGTGGGAGAGGCTGTGTGTGTGTGTGTGTGTATGTGTGTGTAGGGGTATAAAGAAACCCTCTTTTTCTCCTGCTCCATTTTGCAGTGAACTGAAAACTACAATAAGAAATTAGTTTTATGTCAAAATATACTAGGTGATGACCTGCTTCATTTTGCAGTGAACTGAAAACGACACTAAAAAATAAGTTCTATTTAAAAAAAATACTAGGTGATGACAATATTAAGAGACAATCGGAATGATGAAACAGAATTTGCTGATGGAATGGGTAGGCTAGTTCAGAGAGTGAGGTCATGAGGAATTGATGTTTAATAAGAGATAGGAATGACAATGTGTGTGCCATCTAAACATAAGGGTAATGGTGGTGCTGGTCCAGGAAAGGGGTGCAGCAAAAATGTTGAGTCAGGAATAAACTTTCTTCCAGAGAACAGAAGTCTTGAATGTCCAAAACAAGATGAAAGAAGCAGAAAAAGGATGGAAAATGAGACTAGGGAGGCAACAGGCATCAGGTCATATAGAGGCTATGGGGAAGGTAAAGGTATTCACTTCAGTTCAGTTCAGTCGCTCAGTCGTGTCCGACTCTTTGCGACCCCATGAATCGCAGCACGCCAGGCCTCCCTCTCCATCACCAACTCCCGGAGTTTACCCAAACTCATGTCCATCGAGTTGGCGATGCCATCCAGCCATCTCAACCTCTATCGACCCTTCTCCTCCTGCCCCTAATCCCTCCCAGCATCAGGGTCTTCTCCAATGAATCAACTCTTTGCATGAGGTGGCCAAAGTACTGGAGTTTCAGGTTCAGCATCAGTCCTTGCAGTGAACACCCAGGACTGATCTCCTTTAGAATGAACTGGCTGGATCTCCTTGCAGACCAAGGGACTCTCAAGAGTCTTTTCCAACACCACAGTTCAAAAGCATCAATTTTTCGGCACTCAGCTTTCTTCACAGTCCAACTCTCACATCCATACATGACCACTGGAAAAACGATAGCCTTAACCAGATGGACCTTTGTTGGCAAAATGATGTCTCTGCTTTTTAATATGCTATCTAAGTTGGTCATAACTTTTCTTCCAAGGAGTAAGCGTCTTTTAATTTCACGGCTGCAGAGTAAAGGTATTAGTTTTATTCTAAAAGTCATTTTGGAGGAGGAAGAGGAGGGGCAGGAATGGATGGATGCTTGCCTTTTCCAGTAGCTTTTCCTTCTACTTCTTTTCTAGGGACAAAGTTTGGCAAATCCCAGGTTGATCCCAACTTAGTTTATTGTTTTGTCTTTAAAAATTTTTTTAAAGATGAAACACTGCTCCTTTCAATTCAAGAATCCTGGACCAGTTGCTCAAATCCTCCCATTGATTATCTGCCTACCAGGTTTCTCCCTGAAGCTGAGTCTCAAGAGAAACTGGAGAAAGAAGGGATTATTTGTGCTGTTCTTCCCATTATAACAACTCATCTTTGCACACTTCTTGAAAATTCTTAACAGTTTTGCATTCACTCATCCTTGTGCTCAGATTCCCCAAGGAAAAGAAATGCAAAAAAGCAAAATGGTTGTCTGAGGAGGCCTTACAAAGAACTGTGAATAGAAGAGAAGCAAAAAAAAAAAAAGAAGACAAGCAAAAGGCAAAGGAGGAAATGAAAGATATACCCATTTGAATGCAGAGTTCCAAAGAATAACAAGGAGAGATAAGAAAGCCTTCTTCAGTGATCAATGCAAAGAAATAGAGGAAAACAATAGAATGGGAAAGTCTAGAGATATCTTCAAGAAAATTAGAGATACCAAGGGAACATTTCAGGCAAAGATGGGCACAACAAAGGACAGAAATGGTATGGACCTAACAGAAGCAGAAGATATTAAGAAGAGATGGCAAGAATACACAGAAGAACTATACAAAAAAGATCTTCACAATCCAGATAATCATGATGGTGTGATCACTCACCTAGAGCCAGACATCCTGGAATGTGAAGACAAGTGGGCCTTAGAAAGCATCACTACGAACAAAGCTAGTGGATGTGATGGAATTCCAGTTGAGCTCTTGCAAATCCTGAAAGGTGATGTTGTGAAAGTGCTGCACTCAATATGCCAGCAAATTTGGAAAACTCAGCAGTGGCCACAGGACTGGAAAAGGTCAGTTTTCATTTCAATCCCAAAGAAAGGCAAACCCAAAGAATGCTCAAACTACTGCACAATTGCACTCATCTCACACGCTAGTAAAGTAATGCTCAAAATTCTCCAAGCCAGGCTTCAACAGTACATGAACCAAGAAATTCCAGATGTTCAAGCTGGTTTTAGAAAAGACAGAAGAACCAGAGGTCAAATTGCCAACATCCTTTGGATGATAGAGAAAGCAAAGAAATTCCAGAGAAACATCTATTTCTGCTTTATTGACTATGCCAAAGCCTTCAACTGTGTGGATCACAATAAACTGTGGAAAATTCTGAAAGAGATGGAAACACCAGACCACCTGACCTGCCTCTTGAGAAACCTGTATGCAGGTCAGAAAGCAACAGTTAGAAATGGACATGGAACAACAGACTGGTTCCAAATTGGGAAAGAAGTATGTCAAGGCTATATATTGTCACCATGCTTAACTCATATGCAGAGTACATCATGAGAAATGCTGGGCTGAAAGAAGCACAAGCTGGAATTAAGATTGCCAGGAGAAATATCAATAACCTCAGATATGCAGATGACACCACCCTTATGGCAGAAAGTAAAGAGGAACTAAAAAGCCTCTTGATGAAAGTGAAAGAGGAGAGTGAAAAAGTTGGCTTAAAACTCAACATTCAGAAAACTAAGATCATGGCATCTGGCCCCATCACTTCATGGCAAATAGATGGGGAAACAGTGGAAACAGTGAGAGGCTATTTTTTTCGGCTCTAAAATAACTGCAGATGGTGGCTGCAACCATGAAATTAAAAGATGCTTGTTCCTTGGAAGAAAAGCTATGACCAATCTAAACAGCATATTAAAAAGCAGAGACATTACTTTACCAACAAATGTCCATCTAGTCAAAGCTGTGGTTTTTCCAGTAGTCATGTATGGATGTGAGAGTCGGACTATAGAGAAAGCTGAGCACAGAAGAATTGATAGTTTTGAACCGTCGTGTTGGAGAAGACTCTTGAGAGTCCCTTGAAATGCAAGGAGATCCAACCAGTCCATCCTAAAGGAAATTAGTCCTGAATATTCATTGGAAGGACTGATGCTGAAGCTGAAACTCCAATACTTTGGCCACCTGATGCAAAGAACTGACTCATTTGAAAAGACCCTGATGTTGGGAAAGATTGAGGGCAGGAGGAGAAGGGGACAACAGAGGATGAGATGGTTGGATGGCATCACTGACTCAATTGACATGAGTCTGAGTAAACTCCAGGAGTTGGTGATGGACAGGGAGGCCTGGTGTGCTACAGTCCATGGGGTCGCAAAGAGTCAGACATGACTGAGCAACTGAACTGAATTGAACTGAAATGTGCTTAGTTGCTAAGTTGTGCCTGATTCTTTGTGACCCCATGGACTGTAGCCCACTAGGTTCCTCTGTCCATGGGATTTTCCCAGAAAGAATTTTGGAGTGGGTTGCCATTTCCTCCTCCAGGGCATCTTCGAGACCCAGGGGTTGAACATAATCTCTTACATCTCCTACATCAGCAGGCAGATTCTTTAGCACTGAACCATTTGGGAAGCATTCACTACTTTATTTTTAATTGAAATGATGACTTTGTGGTAATATATTGTAGTCATGTATGGATATGAGTGTTGGACCATAAAGAAGGCTGTGTTTCACTTAAAATAACTTACATATGACACATCTCTGGTAATTCTCAAAGAGGCTTGGTGTGACTGATATCATCATCTTTGTTTCATTGCTGAGGAAACTGATATTCTGAAAACGTGAAGTTTCCCTGAGGTCCCAGGGGAGAGCTGTGATTGCAAGTTTGGTTTTCTAACCATGTGTCTAAACCTCCAGCCATTATATCCCAATGACACACTACTACCACCACAAAACCCCCATTTATTACTGATTCTCTACCCTTTCACTATGTAAATTCCATCATGTCCTTCCCTTGCATCTAACTCTCCACTTTATTCAAAGCGAAAGCCAACAAGCCTACAATCTGGCTTGCATTGCCTCTCTGACTCTCGGACTCATCACCCACATCTCCCCCACCCTTAATTCACCCTGCCATAGCTTCCTTGCTACTACACCAGGCATGCTGGAAGCGTAGGGATTTATACTTGCTGTTTCCTTCACCCAGAATGTTTTTCCACCAGATATCCACTTGACTCTCTCCTGCACTTTCTTCAGGTCACTGCTGAGATGTCACACAGTCAATGAAACCCACCCCTTCCATCCCATATAGTGAACTTTAGCTTGAAACAACCTGGGACTTGGAACTTCTCATCTACTTTGCTCTGCTTTGATTTCTCCTTGGTTTTTATCATCACATGACCTGCTACATGGGCTTCCCATGTGGTAGAGTGGTAAAGAATGCACCTGCCAATACAGGAAATTGAAGAGATGTAGGTTTGATCCCTGTGTCTGGAAGATCCCCTAGCATAGGAAATGGCAACCTGCTTCAGTATTCTTGCCTGAAAAATTCCAGGGACAGAAGAGCCTGATGGGCTATATATAGTCCATGGTGTTACAAAAAGTCAGATACAACTGAGTGATCAAGCACAGCCCATGCTATATAGTTACTTGCCTGTTTCTTTCTAATACCTGTTCCCCTTACACCTTATGCCCCAAATCCCAAAGGAAGAAACCTGTTTTTTGTTTTAATTGCAATGCCTGGAACACATGAGGCCCTGGATACATTTTTTTGATGAATGGTCTAGACTAGATGACCTACTCAGTGATCTATATATATTCCCTTTTTCTGAGTCCCTTTATGAGACATGGTATTTCTAAGTTCAAATATACATATTTGTGATAACAACTAATCAGGTTTTATTATCAAGGAGTTATGCCAAGTTTAATACTTAAGAACTAAATGTTAAAAGTTACCTTTGACTCCAAGGGTCCAGAAAAATCATGTTGACCCCTTTGCTCTTTATTTGTTTGGATTACCATGAAATATCTGCAAAGATGGATATTGTTCTAGCACTGTACATACATACAGTGCACACTATTTTACCAAATAAATCAAAAAGAAACTCAACATCCTGGTTCAAGCACTCATTGATTATTTCAAAAATCTGCTTAAAGTCAACCTCCACAGAGTCAATCACCAAAGATTAAGTTGTTTGATTAAATTCATCGTTGTTTTCAAAGAAGTTGTGTGAGGATGCCTATGTGAGAGTCTTAGTGTAAAAAGACAGCAAGTATGAGCCTTAAAAGCTTTATCCACACCCACTGAAAAAAAAACACTACTTTGGATAGCTCTATATTGTCTTCCCTAGTAGTTCAGCAGGTGAAGAATCTGCTTGCAACGCAGGAGACCCTGGTTCAATTCCTGGGTCAGGAAGATCCCCTGGAGGAGGGATAGGCTACTCATTCCAGTATTCTTAGGCTTCCCTGGTGGCTCAGATGGTAAGGAATCTGCCTGCAGTGCAAGGGACCTGGGTTTGATCCCTGGGTTGAGAAGATCCCCTGGGATGGCATGGCAACCCACTCCAGTATTCTTGCCTGGATAATCCCATGGACAGAGGAACCTGATGCTACAGTCCATGGAGTCGCAAACAGTTGGATACAACTGAGTGACTATGTCTATGAGTAGTTACTGGACATTTCCATACATGGCCTTGACTTCTTTCCTGAGCTCTCAGAATTTATAATCTAATGGGAAAGAAGGTGTATATCAAAGTTGGTTGGCATATGATTAGATAAAAAATAAAACACATTATTCTCCTTCCATCTTAGCCTCACTCCTGACTCCAAGTTGACCTGGGCTCCTGGCTTACTGAGGTCTCTGACTTAAAAAGGATTAAGTTCTAATAACACTGCCCTGCTTCTCGCCTAATCCTCTTTAGGACAATAGTGGCTGTAGAAAAGAGTATCTCATTTGTGCAGATGGCTTAATTTAAACAGCTATTCATAAAGACTGACTTGGGCCAACAACAAAACTTCGGTTTTCTCTCATCCCGTGAGTAGGGCCACTCCTTATCCCAGAGTCTACAAGACATGATATGTGCCCACTGTCCAAGTAAATTTACACAAAATTGATTAACACTTCACTTGCATGTTATTGAATGTGATGTATGAGTTTTAAATCATATAGCTCATGACACTCAGTCAACAAAACACTAAAATGCCTCTTTTTTTTTTTAATAATGATTTGGAGATGTCGCTGAAGTTTCCTAAATTATTGAGATTATAAACCAATTTATTAAATTTAGTGAAAAGTTACCATATTAAGTAAGATGACTCTTCTTCTATGCAAAACCTTCTTATGAAAGGTTAAATAACTTTCTCATTATTCTTTCAGTGTCTAAGATAAATGGTCTTGATTTGTCAGGTAAATGATATTTAACTCAACACTCCACCAAAATTAAAAGAAACATTTGAAAAGAGAAAGAGGTGGAGGAAAGGGTGTTGAACAAAATAAATGGCACATTCATGTTTATTTGTGTATGTTTAGATTCCCAACTAGACTGTAAGTGATCTTAAAATTATTAGTTTCTTCACCCTCCTCAACTGTCTGACTCACAGTATGATGGCTTTAAACAATGCACTACTAGAGAAGCAGAGCCTGAAAAATAAATTTTCCTTTGGAAAAACTGTGAAGGGACAATGGTGTATCTTCAGCTGTTGTCTGCTGCTATTTCCTCCATTCTATTCTAATCTTCTCAACACCCCTTCATTCTTATAAACATTTTAATGTTTTCTAGGGTCCAGGATCCCCTCTCTCAATGAAAGAAAATTAATCATGGAATACCTACCATGTCCACGTATTGTACAAGGCACTAGGATTCTATAAAGAAACCTCTTGCTAAAAGAGGTACGCTATGTACATGATACATTGAACATTTATGCATGTTTAAAAAGGTATTGAAATACAGAGAAAGAAGTATTGATTGATATGATTCTGACAGGTTCATTTGTACTTAAACATTTTCTTAAAAGTATCTAAGAAGGGTAGTAATTAACTCAGTGTTTAGGACCAGATTATAGAAGGTATAGAATCATAACTGAGGAAATAGAAGAATATACTGAGAGCAAAGGGAAGACATTGAAGGTTTTGGCAACAGCAAATGAAAACCAAGCTTTCAGAAGAATAATCTGGAATTGATATTAAGGAAAATTTGAATCGGAAAAAAATCAGATATAGAAATAACACTTAGGAAGCTACTATTCTCAAAACTGGCATAAAAATAAATAAAAAATCTGAATAGATCATTTAGCGAACTAAAATGGAATGGAATGGGTGAATTTAACTCAGATGACCATATATCTACTACTGTGGGCAGGAATCCCTTAGAAGAAATGGAGTAGCCATCATGGTCAACAAGAGAGTTTGAAATGCAGTACTTGGATGCAATCTCAAAAATGACAGAATGATCTCTGTCTGTTTCCAAGGCAAACCATTCAATATCACAGTAATCCAAGTCTATGCCACAACCAGTAATGCTGAAGAAGCTGAAGTTGAACGGTTCTATGAAGACCTATAGGACCTTTTAGAACTAATACCCAGAAAAGATGTCCTTTTCATTATAGGGGACTGGAATGCAAAAGTAGGAAGTCAAGAAACACCTGGAGTAACAGGCAAATTTGGCCTTGGAGTATGGAATGAAGTAGGGCAAAGGCTAATAGAGTTTTGCTAAGAGAACGCACTGGTCATAGCAAAAACCCTCTTCCAACAACATAAGAGAAGACTCTACACATGGATGTCACCAGATGGTCAACACCGAAATCAGATTGATTATATTCTTTGCAGCCAAAGATGGAGAAGCTCTATACAGTCAGCAAAAAGAAGACCAGGAGCTTACTGTGGCTCAGATCATGAACTCCTTATTGCCAAATTCAGACTTAAACAGAAGAAAGCAGGGAAAACCACTAGGCCATTCAGGTATGATCTAAATCAAATCCCTTATGACTATACAGTGGAAGTGAGAAATAGATTTAAGGGACTAGATCTGATAGAGTGCCTGATGAACTATGGATGGAAGTTCATGACATTGCACAGGAGACAGGGATCAAGACCATCTCCATGGAAAAGAAATGCAAAAAGGCAAAATAGTTGTCTGAGGAGACCTTACAAATAGCTGTGAAAAGAAGAGAAGTGAAAAGCAAAGGAGAAAAGGAAAGATATTCCCATTTGAATGCAGAGTTCCAAAGAATAGCAAGGAGAGATAAGAAAGCCTTCCTCAGTGATCAATGCAAAGAAATAGAGGAAAACAACAGAATGGGAAAGACTAGAGATCTCTTCAAGAAAATTAGAGATATCAAGGGAATATTTCAGGCAAAGATGGGTTTGATAAAGGACCGAAATGGTATGGACCTAACAGAAGCAGAAGATATTAAGAAGAGGTGGCAAGAATACACAGAAGAACTATACAAAAAAGATCTTCACAACCCAGATAATCACAGTGGTGTGATCACTGACCTAGAGCCAGACATTCTGGAATGTGAAGTCAAGTGGACCTTAGAAAGCATCATTATGAACAAAGCTAGTGGAGGTGATGGAATTCCAGTTGAGCTATTTCAAATCCTGAAAGGTGATGCTGTGAAAGTGCTGCACTCAATATGCCAGCAAATTTGGAAAACTCAGCAGTGGCCACAGGACTGGAAAAGGTCAGTTTTCATTCCAATCCCTAAAAAGGCAATCCCCAAAAATACTCAAATTACCGCACAATTGCACTCATCTCACACGTTAGTAAAGTAATGCTCAAAATTCTCCAAGCCAGGCTTCAACAATACATGAACCATGAACTTCCAGATGTTCAAGCTGGTTTTAGAAAAGGCTGAGGAACCAGAGAGAAGTTGCCAATATCTGCTGGATCATCAAAAAAGCAAGAGAGTTCCAGAAAAACATCTATTTCTGCTTTATTGACTATGCCAAAACCTTTGACTGTGTGGATCACAATAAGCTGTGGAAAATTCTGAAAGAGATGGGAATACCAGACCATCTGACCTGCCTCTTGAGAAACCTGTATGCAGGTCAGGAAGCAACAGTTAGAACTGGACATGGAACAACAGACTGGTTCCAAATAGGAAAAGGAGAACGTCAAGGCTGTATATTGTCACCCTGCTTATTTAACTTATATGCAGAGTACATCATAAGAAACGCTGGGCTGGAAGAAGCACAAGCTGGAATCAAGATTGCCGGGAGGAATATCAATAACCTCAGATATGCAGATGACACCACCCATATGGCAGAAAGTGAAGAGGAACTAAAAAGCCTCTTGATGAAAGTGAAAGAGGAGAGTGAAAAAGTTGGCTTAAAGCTTAACATTCAGAACACTAAGGTCATGGCATCTGGTCCCATCATCTCATGGGAAATAGATCGGGAGACTTGGAAACAGTGTCAGACTTCATTTTTTTGGGGCTCCAAAATCACTGCGGACGGTGACTGCAGCCATGAAATTAAAAGACGCTTACTCCTTGGAAGTAAAGTTATGACCAACCTAGATAGCATATTAAAAAGCAGAGACATCATTTTGCCAACAAAGGTCCATCTGGTTAAGGCTATGGTTTTTCCAGTGGTCATGTATGGATGTGAGAGTTGGACTGTGAAGAAAGCTGAGTGCCGAAAAATTGATGCTTTTGAACTGTGGTGTTGGAAAAGACTCTTGAGAGTCTCTTGGACTGCAAGGAGATCCAACCAGTCCATCCTGAAGGAGATCAGTCCTGGGTGTTCATTGGAAGGACTGATGCTGAAGCTGAAACTCCAATAGTTTGGTCACCTCATGCGAAGGGTTGACTCATTGGAAAAGACCGTGATGCTGGGAGGGATTGGGGTCAGGAGGAGAAGGGGGCGACAGAGAATGAGATGGCTGGATGGCATCACCAACTCGATGAGCATGAGTTTGAGTAAACTCCGGGAGTTGGTGGTGGACAGGGAGGCCTGGCGTGCTGTGATTCATGGGGTCGCAAAGAGTCGGACACGACTGAGTGACTGAACTGAACTGAACTGAATAGATCTAATTCTATTAAAGAAATTAATTTTATTATAAAGAGCCCTCATGTACTCTTCTGCTTCTGAACATGAAAGTTTAATCAGTACAATATCCTTTGTAGTAAAAACCTGGACAAAACAAATAAAAATTGTTTCTGACTTTGCACAACAGATAGTATAGGATTCTAATCCCTGAAAGAAAAGAAAATACACAATGTGAACCTTATGTTCACCTTGGAAGCACTTTCTAGACTGTGGTTCAGGGATGGAGAACATAGCAGACCATAGTGATTGCCGAGTCGAGAAGACAAAGATTGAAATTGGAAAGGACTAAGCTGTTAGGAATGTGTGAGGCATAGTATTGAAGAGGAGAGAAATAAAAAAAAAAAAAAAAAATGAAGAACTCCAGAAATCACCACAGTGGGTTCCCTTGATTGCTATTTAATACTAAGTTGTAATATAAGATGAAACTCCATGAGCAAACTCTGGGAAATAGTGACGGACAGGGGAGTGCTGCAGGACTGGTGTGCTGCAGTGCTTGGGGCTGCAAAGAATCAGACACAACTTAGCGATTGAACAGCAACAACTATAAGGCTGAGAAAAGCACTACTAGGGAGCTGAAAGCTGAACAATTCCCAGAACACACTTAAGGGCCGGAAGTACAAGTTCTGACCAGCCAGTGAAAAGACTTTGCTGAATGCCTAGGACATGACTTAGAAAGAGCCAATATTTTGGGCCATTGGGACCAAGATCTCTCGCCCCACCCACAAGCCTGAAGACCCCAGTGCTGGGATGTCTCAGGTCAAGTAACTAACTAGGCAAGGACACAGCCTCACCCATCAGCAAACAGGTTGCCTAAGGACTTCCTGAGCCCACAGCCACCTCTAAACATGACCCTGCCCACCAGAGGTACAAGACCAAGCTCTACCCACCAGTGGGCAGGCACTGGCCCCTTCCCCCAGATGTCTGTACAAACCTCTAGACCAGCCTCACCCACTAGGGGGGAAAACACCAGAAGCAAGAAAACTAAGATCTTATACCCTGCAGAGTTTGCAAATTCAGGGCAGACCCTACCCTGGGACCAGCTGGCTCCTGGCTCTTGGGTGATGTGAGGGAAGTGGACTGCTAGGGTGCATAGGATATCTCCTACAGAGGGCCACTTCTACAAGGTTGAGAAACATAACTCACCTACAACATACATGAAAATACAAGTAGTACTGGTTGAAAGTTTGATGAGATACTCACCTAATTGCTGACTACCTCCCCATAAATTACATATCATTTGCAAAAGGGAAATAGCAAATTTAAGTAGGGAAACGTGGGAGACATAACCCAAATAGGGTGATCAAGGCTAACACTATCAATATTGGAACAAATTGAAATCATGTATTTCCTAATATAATGCACTGAGAAGGATTTAGCCTCATGTCTATAGCCTTCTTGCCCAAGATGAAAAACCTGAATCTGATCCTGAGGAAATAGACACAATCAAATTGAGGGGTACTTCATGAAACTAACTGTACTCTGCAAAAGTTTTTCAAAAAAAATAAAGGAAATCTAAAGGAGCTGTTTCATGTAAAAGGGATCTTAAAACACATGAAAAATACCTGAACCAGGAAAAAGAACCTCATAGGAAAATTTTTGGACAAAAAGGACATTTGGGATCAACTGATTAAATTTGAATATAGGCTATGAATTATATAATGATGTTGTATCAGTGTTAGATTTCCTGATTTTAATAACTGCTACAGTGATATTAAAGAGTTTTCTTATTGCTAGCAAATACGCACGTGTTTGGGGCATGAAAGGGGAAAAACACCACACCAATGGTGAAGAATCATTCTTTCACTGTTATTATTACTGATAAAGTATCCAAGGTGATTTCAGGACAAAGTTATACTATGCTATTGCCTTTGGGGGATCCTGACATTTCCAAGGCTTTAGGTTGAGATGTATAGGGCTTCCCAGGTGGCTCAGTGGTAAAGAATCTGCCTGCCAGTGCAAGAGATGTGGGTTTGGTCCCTGGGTCGCGAAGATCCCCTGGAGAAGGAAACGACAAACCACTCCAGTATCCTTGCCTGGGAAATCCCAAGGACAGAGGAGCCTGGCGGGCTACAGTCCATGGGATGGCAAGAGAGTGGACATGACTTAGCGACTAAACAACAACATGGGACATAAAATTTACCATTAATTTGTACAAATTCTTGACTATAATAGTAAGGAGCCAGAATAAGCTTATTATTACAAATAAGCGGGAATTTAAATTTTAAGGTTCCTAAACACTGAAACTGGCCTAATTCAAAGCAGTCTAAACTATGAGAATTACTCTTGAAATCAACCAACAGTGAGAGTTTGGATGAGCTACAGAGGAAAGAAAAGCTTTGTAATACTGAGGCATCCCCTTATCTGGTCCCATTTGTAATCAGGAGACAGAGAAAAAGAGATGAATTATACTATGTTCCCTGAATAGTCTCTGTGCACAAACACCATCCATGTCTATCCCCATCTTCCTGCTCAACATACAAGTTCCTCCCTACCCCTATGAAACAATCATTGATCATACATGTTTTTGTTTTTAATCTGAGCAGCTATTGAATATTATTATATGATTTTTTAAAGCCCAGACACACTGGCAAGAGTTAACAGGAATCCAAGATACTATCAAATATATTTAAACATAATGCTTGAGTGGTCTTTGCAGCTGGTAGGTTATACATAAAATATGTTCAGCCAGTGATAGCGTCCTTATCTAAAGACAGAAGCTAGCAAAATTTCATCCTGTGTGCTCTGTCAGATTGTTCCCTTGGACAGATGGCAGAAGACTCCCAATGACAAGTGTGAGATGCTATCTGAGTGTCATGGCAGTGGTTTTCTCATTGCCCTGGACAGAGTTCCCTGGCTACTCTCTTCATTTGAAGTGTGCAAATGAGTAGATGTGGATAGCAGAATGTGTGTGATCAATAAACTCATGTAATTAGACTCTAGCTGAAAGGATGAGTCTTATGAAAGAATTTTCATTAATGCTCGCCCTTTTTGCCTGGATGGGGGTTCACGTTGTCTCACCTTCTTATGTATTTTTCCCAAGTGAAAAAAGCAAAATAACAACAGAAATTATCAGTTTTTAAAATATTGCCCACCTTGTCCAGAATCATGCCTTTTACTTCCTTGACTCGTGGCACCAGCTGGGAACATCCAAGCCCAACACTTTCCTCAGAACACTGTCTGCCTTTATCTTATCTCATTTCCCTGCTGCTAAAAACACTGCGATTCAGTGCATGTGAACCCATGCACCCCAGTGCAGAAGTTCCTCCCTTACATCCCTACACTTCATCATTATTGTACCCACATGCAACATAAAACTGAACATCTTAACCATTTTTAAACGTACAGTTCAGCAGTGTTAATCAAGCTGATTCACATTCTTATGTAACAAAACTCCAAAACTCTTTCCATATTGCAAAAGAAACCCTATACCCATTCAACAACAACTCCCCATCACCCTCCTGCCAGCCTCTGGCAACCACCACTCTATTTTCTATCTCAGTAAGTTTGACTACTCTAGGTACCTCATATAGTAGAATAATACAGTATTTGTATCTTGTTTCTGGTTTATTTCACTCAGTATAGTGTCCTCAAGTTTCATCCAAGTTTTAGCATGTGTCAAAATTTCCTTTAAGTATGAATCAAATTTCATTGTACGTATATATCACATTTTGTTTACCCATTAATCCTTTGATGGACACTTGGGTTGCTTCCACATTTTGGCTATTGTAAATAATGCTGCTATGAACAGGTGTACAAGTATCTCTTTCAGACTCTGTTTTCAATTTTCAGTTCTTTTGGGAATATGCCTCAAAGTGGAATTGTTGGATCTTTTGGAAATTCTGGGGTTTTTTTTTGAAGAAACACCAGACTGTTTTCCATAGTGGTAGTGGCCACACCACTTTTCATTCACATAAACAGTGCTTCAATTTCTCTATATCTTCACCAACACTTGTTGTTTTTGGTGACTTTTGGCTTCCAGATGGTGCTAGTGGTAAAGAACCTGCCTACCAAAGCAGGAGAATTTAAAGTCCAGGATTCGATCCCTGTGTTGGGAAGTCCCCCTGGAGTAGGAAGTGGCTACCCACTCCAGTATTCCTGCCTGGAGAATCCCATGGACAGAGGAGTCTGGTGGGCTACAGTCCACGGGGTTGCAAAGAGTCAGACATGACTGCAGCGGCTTAGCACTTAAACTTGTTTTTGACAGCAGCTACCTTAGTTTGCTCATTCTCAGTCACTCAGTCATGCTCACCTCTTTGTGACCCCACGGACTACAGCCCGACAGGCTCCTCTGTCCATGGAATTCCCAGGCAAGATTACTGTTTGGGTTGCCATTTCCTTCTCCAGGGGAATCTTCCTAACCCAGGGATCAAACCCTCCTCTCCTATGTCTCCTGCTTTGACAGGCAGATTCTTTACCACTGCACCACCTGGCTGTAACATAGTCCCATAATCCCAAAGACTGGGTAACCCTACCAACAAAAGTTTATTTTTTCAAAATTTTGGAGACTGGAAGTCCAAGATTAAGATCTCAGCAGATTTAATTTCTCTTGAGGATTCTCTCCTTGGCTTGCAAATGGCCACATTTCCGCTGTGTCCTCACATGACTTTCTCTGTGTGTGTGCATCTCTGGTGTCTTTTCCTCTTCTTATAAGGACATAAGTCCTGCTGGATTAATGCTCCATCTTTAAGAACTTGGTTAACCTTAGTTACCTTATTAAAGGCCTTGTCCCCAATACAATCACATTCTAAGGTACTAGGGGAGAGGGGTTAGGGCTCCAATCTGAATTTGGGGAAGAGGACATGATTTAGTTTATAACAGTAGCCATCCTAGGAGTGTGAGGGGGTATCTCACTATGGTTTTGCTTTGCATTTCCCTAATAATTAATAATGTTAAGCATCTTTGTACATATTTTTTGCACATTTGTATATCTTCTTTGGACAAATGTCTATTCAAATCTATTGCCAATATTTTAACCAAACTGTTTTGTTGTTGTTGTTATTGTTGTTGCTGAGTTACAGGCCTTTTTGTATATATTCTCTATTAATCTCTTACTATAATTGTGATTTCCAAACATTTTCTTCCATTTTATGGGTTGCCTTTCCACTCTGTTGAGTGTATGCTTATATATTTTACAAATTCTTTTAGTCTGCAAGTTATTTAGAGAGTAAAGTCCTGAAGCTACTCTTTCACTGATTTCATGCCAAGTGTTTAGACATTCAATAATTTGTCTTAAAATTCATGTCATTTGATAATGCAGCAACCACTTGACAAAAGTATTCAAAATAAAGAAGGGCTTATAAACCTATTTTTTCTTACATTTTCCCCCTTTTAACCAGGGTGACTACCTTTCTGGTGTGTTAAAATCTTACTGTTTTCTATCACCATGTAAGCACATGTTTCTCCAAACATCTATGACCTTTAATGCTCCTTTGACACTCCACTGAACTCTTTGTAAGCCTGAGAGAAAGAGAGGTAGCTTCAAAAATTGTATTTACTACAAGAAAAAGAAAAAAAATAGGGGATTATTCTTGAAATTATTCCAGTCAACAATGTGCTTGGCTAATTGTAATGTTGATGGACGACAGCAAAAGGGAATAATATAGGACTTGACCTCAAGAATGCTGGAGTAGAGACTTCCAAAAATCTGCTCTATAAAAGCAATGAGAACACTGGCAAAAACTGTCAAAATCAACTTTTCCAGAATTCTGAAAATTAACTACAGGCTTGCAACAATCTGAGGAATATTAATTCAAAACTCAATGACTGAATCTCTATAAGAAGAGCAAACCTCATAATGTTTTAACTACTCCCACGCCTCTCTCCCCAGCTCTGTGGTAGCTATGAAAGCTAATAGCCTCACAAATAGAGAGCTGTGAGAACCGGCAGTCTAGCAGCCCATGGGGAGGTACACAAATTGGTTTGGAGCTTCCAAAAGTCCCTTCCCCAGAGAACTGTCACTATTAGATTTCACTTAACAGTTTGTTGAAAACTTCCATTCTCAGGGCTTGTCTTTATTTTTCTTGAATCAGAATTCACACTGTGTGAACAGCCCTACCCACAGGGCACTTATCAAAATAACAGCTGCCATTGTTTAACCTCACAGCTACATGTGGTTGTCCTGCATGCACATGGCTGTTTGCATGCATAGGGCTGTGTGGAAGTTCAGGAAAAATCTGAGGCCCTAAATTCTCACCTTTGGCTAACTTGAGGGTCCATAAAAATTCTAACTTCACTGAAGTATTGAAAGCATGCCCAACACATATATAGAACCCCTTAGCAATGGCTAAGAGATTTATTGATTCAAAGTATTTAAGGAAATCTCTGTCTAATTATTACCTGCCAAGTAAACAAACTGATGACCGTGAACAGGAAAGAACACAGACTTTCAGAATTAGCCAAGGCATATCACTAAATAAATAGCAACAACAATAATAACAGTAACAACACTAAAACCTGGGTAGGAGTAGAGTCTGATTTTCAGAGTTGACACTTTATATTATTTAAAATGTCCAGTTTTCCATAAAAGATGCACAAGACCTGCAAAGAAACTTGAAACTATGGCCAACACACTAGGAGTGGGGATGGGATTGGGCAGACAATCAATAGAAACTATCTCTAAGGACAACTAGAAGTTGGATTTTTCAGGTAAGGCTTTTTAAATCAAATAGCATGAATATGTTCAAATACCTAAAGAAAATTATGTCTAAAGAATTAAAGAAAATATAATAATGATGTTTCACCAAATAGAGACTATTAATTAGAAGACAGAATTTATCTTAAAAAAAAGAGTCAAATAGAAATTCTAGAGTTGAAAAGTACAATAACTAAAATTTAAAAATTTACTAGAGGGGCTCAACAGCAGATATGAAACCACAGAAGAAAAAATTAGTAAACTGAAGGCAGGTCAATTAAGAATATCCAGTCTGAAAAAAAAAAAAAAAGAATATCCAGTCTGGGAAATAACAATGAAAAGAACGACATAAATAAATAGAGGCTCAGAGACTTCAGGGATACCATCAGGCATGCCATCACACATACACATGGGAATTTCAGAGGAGAGAAGAGAAAGAAGAACATAAGAAATATTTGAAGAAGTAATGGCCTAAAACTTCCTAAATTTGATGGAAACTATTAATCTGCACATTCAAAATGTTCAATATACTTCAAGTAGAATAAAATTGACCCACACCTGGACACATCATTGTCAAAAGCTAAAAACAGAGATAATCCTGAAAACAGCAAGAGGAAAGTGATTACCACATACATGGGATTCACAGTAAAATTAACAGCTGACTTCTCATCAGAAACACAGGTGCCAAAATCCAATAGGATGACATATTCAAAGTGCTGAAAGAAAAAAGACTGACAACCAAAATTCTATATCCAGTGAAATTATTCTTCAGAAGTTAAGAAAAATTAAGCTATTCCCAGATAAACAAAAATGGAGAAAATCTATCAGTAGTAGAAACTGACAAATTAATCTTAATATTCATGTAAAAAATGCGAAGAATCCAGAATGGCTAAGACAATCTTAAAAAGTCACCTATTAGGATGACCAAAATCCAAAATATTAATAACACCAAATGCTGACAAGTATGTGGAACAAGAACTTTCATTCATTTGATGGGAATGCAAAATGGTACAGCCATGTTGGAAAACAGATCAGCAGTTTCTTTCAAAACTAAACATACTTGTACCATATGATTCAGCAATTTCACTCCTTGGTATTCATCCAAAGGAGTTAAAAGTTATTTTCACACAAAATCCTGCACATGAAAATTTATAGTAGCTTTATTGATAATTGTCACACTTAGAAAGCAAACAAAATATCCTTTAGTAGGAAAGGGAATAAACAAACTGTATATATAAACAATAGAATATTATTCATAACTAAAAAGAAATGAGCCGTCAAGCCATAAAAAGACATGGAGGAACCATAAATGCATATTACTGAGTGAAAGAAACCAATCTGAAAAAGCTATGTATGATACAAGCTACATGACATTCAGGAAAAGAAAAACCAATAGTGACAGTAAGAAGATTAGGGGCTGCCAGGGGTTGAAGGTTGGAGAGGGATTAATAGGCAGAGCACTGAAGACTTTGGGGACAATGAAAATACTCGGTATGACACCATAATGGTGGATGCATGTCAATATATATTTAACCAAACTCATAAAATACATAATACTTGAAGTGAACTGAAAGTACCTACAATATTAAAAGTAATACAAACTGTGAATTTTGAATGATTATGATATGCCAGTGTAAATTCATCAGTTGTAACAAATATACTCTAGTGGGGGATGTTGATAATGGAGGAGGTTGTGCATGTGTGGGGGCAGAGAATATATGGGAAATACCTTCCCCTCAGTTTTGCTTTGAACCTAAAAATGCTCTTTAAAAAAAGTCTAAATAGTTGTAAAAATTATGGAACAAACAAAAAAGAACACAAATAAAATAATATTAAAACTTGAGGTGCAAAAAGAAGCTTACTATGAAGCTACAGTAATCAAGATAATGAATGAGGTATTACTGGCATAAGGAAACAGATCAATGGAATTCAACTGAGAGTCCAGAAATAAAAACGTACAATTACAGTCAACTGATTTTTAACAAGGTTGCTAGATAATTCAGTGGGGAAAAACAGTCTTTGAAGAAATGGTGCCAGGACAGCTGGATATCTAATGCACAATAATAAAGTTGATCCCCTACCCCACATCATATATAAATTTTAATTCAAAATGGACCAGAGGCTTAAATTTAAAAACTAAAACTATAAAGCTCTTAGAAGAAAATAGAAATAAACCATCATGACTTTGAACTAGTCAGTAGTTTTTTAGATATGACACCAAAAGTAAAAAGCAACAAAAGGAAAAAAAATAAAGATAAACTGGACGTCATCAAAATTAAAACTGTGCTTCAAAGAACATCATTAAGAAAGTAAAATACACCTCATGAAATAATAGCAAAATTTTACAAGCCATATGTTATATAAAGGACTTTTATCCAGAATATACAAAAAAATCTTACAATTCAGCAAAGACACAACCCAATTTTTAAAATGGACAAAGGAGTCAAGTAGAATTTCTTCAAGGATCATGTGATAGTAGTCAATAAACACATGAAAAAAGTTTAGCATCATTAATCATTGCATGCTTAGGTCGCTTCAGCCGTGTCTGACTTTCTGCAACCCCAAGTACTGCAGCCTGCCAGGCTCCTCTGTCCATGGGATTCTCCAGGCAAGAATACTGGGGTGGATTGCCATGCTCTCCTCCAGGGGATCTTCCCAACCCAGGGACTGAACTCACGTCTCTTATGTCTACTTGCAATGGCAGGCGGGTTCTTTACCACTAGCACCACCTTTCATTAATCATTAAAAAAATGGAAATCAAGATCACAGTGAGATAACTACAAGGATGGCTATACCAAAAAATATGGATATTAACAGTTGTTGGCAAGAATGTGGAAAAACTTGAACTGTTATATGCTGTTGGTGGGAATGTAAAATGACACAGCTGCTTTGGAAAACAATTTGGCAGTTCCTCAAAATTTAAGCACAGTTATGATTTAACAACAGCAACAACAACCATGCTGCTGCCAAGTCACTTTGGTTGTGTCCGACTCTGTGTGACCCCTATAGACAGCAACCCACCAGGCTCCCCCAACCCTGGGATTCTCCAGGCAAGAACACTGGAGTGGGTTGCCATTTCCTTCTCCAATGCATGAAAGTGAAAAGTGAAAGTGAAGTCGCTCAGTCATGTCTGACTCTTAGCGACCCCATGGACTGCAGAACAACGACCATATGATCTAGCAATTCCATTTCTCAATATATATCCAAGAGAATGACAACATTTGTTGCTCAGTTGCTCAGTAATGTCTGAATCTTTGCGATCCCATGGACTGCAGCACCCCAGGCTTCTCTGTCTTTCACTCTCTCCCAGGGTTTGCTCAAATTCATGTCCATCAAGTCAATGATGCCATCCAACCATCTCATTCTCTGTTGTCCCGTTCTCCTCCTGCCTTCAATCTTTCCCAGCACGAGGGTTCTTTCCAATGAGTCAGTTCTTCCCATCAGGTGGCCAAATATTGGAGCTTCAGCTTCAGCATCAGTCCTTCCATGAATATTCACAGTTGATTTCCTTTAGGATTGACTAATTTGATCTCCATACTGTTCAAGGGACTCTCAAGAGTCTTCCCCAGCACCATATTTCAAAGGCATCAGTTCTTTGGTGCTCAACTTTTTAATTGTCCAGCTCTCACGTCAGTATGTGACTGCTGGAAAAACCATGGCTTTGACTACATGGACCTTTGTCAGCAAAGTAATGTCTCTGCTTTTTAATACACTATCTAGGTTTGTCATAGCTTTTCTTCCAAGGAGCAAGTGTCTTTCGATTTCATGATTGCAGTCACAGTCCACAGTGATTTTGGAGCCCAAGAAAATAAAGTCTGACACTGTTTCCATTGTTTCCTCATCTATTTGCCATGAAGTGATGAGACTGGATGCCATGATCTTTGTTTTTTGAAAGTTGAGTTTTAAGCCGCTTTTTCACTCTCTTCTTTCACCTTCATCAAGAGGCTTAGTTCCTCTTCGCTTCTGCCATTAGGGTGGAGTCATCTGCATATCTGAGGTTATTGGTATTTCTCCCAGCAATCTTGATTCCAGCCTGTGCTTCATCCAGCCTGACATTTCACATGATGTACTCAGCATATACGTTAAATAAGCAGTGTGACAATATACAGCCTTGACAAACTTCTTTCCCAATTTGGAACCAGTCTGTTTTTCCATGTCCAGTTCTAACTGTTGCTTCTTCTTTTTTTTTTTTAAATTAATTAATTAATTTATTTATTTTTATTAGTTGGAGGCTAATTACTTCACAACATTTCAGTGGGTTTTGTCATACATTGATATGAATCAGCCATAGATTTACACATATTCCCCATCCCGATCCCCCCTCCCACCTCCCTCTCCACCCGATTCCTCTGGGTCTTCCCAGTGCACCAGGCCCGAGCACTTGTCTCATGCATCCCACCTGGGCTGGTGATCTGTTTCACCCTAGATAATACACATGCTGTTCTTTCGAAACATCCCACCCTCACCTTCTCCCACAGAGTTCAAAAGTCTGTTCTGTATTTCTGTGTCTCTTTTTCTGTTTTGCATATAGGGCCTAACTGTTGCTTCTTGACCTGCATGTTATTGTTGTTGTTCAGTTGCTCAGTGGTATCCGACTCTTTGCGATCCCATGTACTGAAGCACGTCAGGCTTCCCTGTCCTTTACCATCTCCCAGAGCTTGCTAAACCTCATGTCCATTGAGTTGGTGATGTCACCCAGCCGTCTTGTCCTCTGTTGTCCCCTTCTCCTCCCGCCTTCAATCTTTCCCAGCCTCAGGGTCTTTTCCAATGAGTCGGCTCTTTGCATAAGGTGGCCACAGTACTGGAGTCTCAGCTTCAGCTTACAGGTCAGCATATGTCCACACAAAAACTTGTACATGAATGTTCACAGTAGCATTACTCATAATACAAAAACAAAAACAAAATACCCGTCAGTTGACAAATTAATAAATAAAATATAACATAACCCTATAATGGAATGTTATTCTTCCATAATTTTGATACATGATACAACAGGGATGAACCTTGAAAACAATGTGAGAAGTTAAGTAAATTGGACACAAAACACTTCCATTTATATGAAATATACAAAGTAGGCAAATCTACAAAGGAAAAAAGTAAATTGGTTGTTGCTGAAGGCTGAAGGAGGGGAAAATAGGGAATAAATTCTAATGAGTATGGAATTTCTTTTTGGGATGATGAGAGTGTGCTGAAATTAGACAATATTACAACACACAACTTTGCAGATATCCTGAAAACCACTGAATAGTATGCTTTAAAAAAGTGAACATTATGTGTGTGAATTATACCTCAATAATGTTATTTTTTTAAAGAAATGATACAGAAGGAGGCCACAAGCACAGGCTTTGTGATATATGAAGTATCAACACTGATGACTTTGAAATGATTTTCTCTCCAACTATACTATCTGCTGTTTGTCATTAGACGTTGTTTTGAAGTTATTCTTTGATGGCACTTTCAGAAATGTTTTTCAACCCTTACTAAGTTTACCTTGACTATTTAACAAACATTCAGGTAAACCTGATTTTGTAGCCTGCATGATAGACTTAGGACTTTTCCTTATGTAATAGACTGGATTAGAAATATTTGACTAACTTAGCACCTGCTAGGGATAAGCCTAATTCCAATAACTGTCCAATGTTAAAAGAAGTCTCCAGTTTTAGTGTGTTTTCTTGTTACCATCCCTTGTGGTACAACCCATTTATCTCATATCTTAAAAAGTACGACGCTTTACATCAGCAAGTTAGACCTCTGTGGTGTATAGTTTCCATCCAAGCTCATTGCCATCTGGTGTTCTCCATAAGAAGCAGAAGGGTATTTGGGGTGTCTGCTTCATAATCAACCATTTATAGACTTCAAAGTACCTTTGTGGCATTGTCATCAGTTAGAGCTTCCCTGGTAGCTCAGCTGGTAAAGAATCTGCCTGCAATGTAGGAGACTCCGGTTCGATTCCTGGGTTGGAAAGATCCGCTGGAGAAGGGATAGGCTACCCACTTCCAGTAGTCTGGCATGGAGAATTCCATGGACTGTATAGTCCATGGGGTCCTAAAGAGTTGGACATGACTGAGTGACTTGCACTTTCATCAGTTAGAAGCTCAGTTGCCTTGGTCTTTTCTGACTCTGTGATAAAACAAACAAAATCTAGTTATGGGCTGATATGCCCATATTGATCTTAGTTAGAGACACTTACACTGAAGCTGCATTTAATACTTGCATGAGACTTTGAGAGGATCGGTTTCCTGATTCTGTAAATCACTTGCATTCTGCAACTTATTTTTAACTTTTACCTTAATTACTTGAGGCTATAGTTGCCCTGTCCATCCTCTACTTAACACTCCACTACAGGGAAGAGAAAATTAGCAAAAACCTATGTGCAGAAAATGTACTCTGTAAACTGTTACCCTTGCTTTCTAACCACTAACAGGTAGAATGACAAGAACAATTATTCCAAAAGTAAAGTCATTTATTTTGATTTTTTCATCTTTTAACTAAATGCATAAGCAAAAAGCCCATATCAGGGATTGGTTCCAGGCTTAGTAGTTTAACATTTTTGGAAATGACTTAGTAAACTGATAAAACAAACACTTTGCCACCAGTTTATCTTGGATAATTGACCTTAAAGTATGTTGTTTTTAAAGTTAGAGATGCTTTGCTGTCTGAGACCTGCATCTATCAACATGCCCTTAGAGACATTCATGAGCCAAATTGGTGTGGCCATGATCACCACATGATGGTGTGGATCATGCTCACCCAAATACTGGCTCTGACTCCAAGTTGCTTCAATACAAAGCCTTGTCATCACTTGTGGGCATGCCATGTGGAGAAGTATTGGTTTTCTTTTTAGTTGAGTTTCCAGCAGTGTTCTTCCACGGTCATGACAGAATATCAACTCTTGTTCATGTGTGTGTGCTCAGTCATATTGGACTCTTTGTGACCCCATAGACAGTTGCCTGCCAGGCTCCTCTGTCCATAGGATTTTCCAGACGAGAATACTGGGTGGGTTGCCATTTCCTCCTCCAGGGGACCTTCCCAACCCAGGGATCAAACCTGTGACTCCTGCATTACCAGGCAGATTCTTTACCACTAGCACCACCTGGGAAGGTAAAAGTGTGGAACCTGCATTTAACTGGCCACATGGAATATTTGCAGGCCAGTCATTTGTCAGGGAGGATACTCATGAGCCCATAACCACTCAATACTTACTAGAAGCTCACTGGAGTCATGAGTAGAACTATACTTACCAAAGTCTTCATTGCCATTTCTGCAGTCATTCTACATTGTGAAACACTGGAAGCTAAATGGTAAAACGTATTACTATAAGAATATTAATGAACATGTTATTAGGACCAAGAGGAGAAAAATTTTAATCTCTGAAGAAGTATTGACAATTTTGTGCCTTTCCTAAGCAACCGGTTTATTTCTACCTTAAAAACACTAAACCATGCAATTTATCCCATTTCCTTCTTTGTGTTGACCATGAGGACACTCTGAGACATACTTTAACAAGTACCCAACATGTATGCTGCATGAACTCATATGGTGACCTCTTATTTTCTACCCTTATTTTACCTTGTCCCTGTTTTCTCGCTGACTAATGTTTTGTGTGTTTTTTTTTTAATCTTTGTGTGTATTTTTATAAGCTGATTCAAATATATCCAGCAAAGAGGACAGATATAAATAAATACATTTCTGTAATAGTGCTGTGTGAAAGATAGTTCTACAAAGCAGGAGGATAAAAATCTTATCAGAAAAAGGAACTTCTGTAAAATCTCTGTGGGTAGAAATTCCATTCTCACATAATTAAAAAGTCATAATAGGGGTATGTTACAGCCCACCTGACCAAGAAACAAAGATAGAAATGTTAATTGAGATTGTGGAAGCTGCGAAATTAGGCCAGGTAGTAATAATGGAAGACTTTAATTACTCAATCATAGATTGGCAAAATGCCTCACTGGGACAAGGGTTAGAAGGGAGATTTTTAGATAAGAGCAATTACTGCTTCCCAGCAAAGGTAGAGAAGGAGGCTGTGTGTGTAGCAGGGAAATATACCAGACTGGACTCTGACAGTGAATGAAACTTGGTCTGTGAGCTGGTGCAAAGTCATTAGCAGTGACCACCATGCAATTTAATTCCACAGCCTTGTGGGCAAATGAAAATCCACTACACGTCCTTTTAATATTAGAAAGTGTCCTAGGACAGAAATGAAAGTTAGTTTTTGAAAAATCAATAACAAACAAGAAAGAAACCAAGAAAATATTTTCTTAAAGCAACTTATAGCAATCTGGGAAAACATACGAGAGGTTATAATAATCCTCAGTGGTTAGTTGACAGAGTCAGAAATGTAACTGTTGGGAGAAGAAGAAGGGAGATGTTTCATAGAGCAGAAAAAGAGCCAGAAAAGAAAACCTATAAACTCACAAAATATGGCAGGTTTTGGACAACTTCAAATGAGATAAACCAAAGAAACAAAATATGCAATGCATCTTATAGAGGTTTCTAACAGGAATGGGAAGATATTCCTTAAATTTATCAAACCAAGGAAGACAGCTTGAGAAATAATGGAATCTCTTTAAAATAATGACACCAAAGTTGAACAAAAAGAAGACCAGATAGCAAAAGCCGGGAGAAAGTCTTTGTCTCAATTTCCAGGAAGAGCTCCTCTTCTAAAATATCCCTTGAGTCCAGATTAGAACTTAGACTGCAAGTAGTGATTGTGAAGCAGAATGATAAGCTAATGTATCAAAACAAATTAGATAATTTGGAGAATCTAGCAGTAAAGTACTCAAAGAAGGAATAGAGCAATTTTTAGTTAAGATGTGTACCTAGAGTGTCATTATGGATGACCTCAGTCCTAGGAATATTGCGACCAATTTCTCTTCTGACAAGGCAGGAGGATTAGAATTAAACAGAGGCTTACTGTACAATATATTTTTTAAAAAGAAAACCCATTAGGAGAAAAGAGACTATGGCTTATGAATGGGTGAATAAATTAATATACCACTGGGACTTCCCTCTGGAGAAGGGAATGGCTACCCCCTCCAGTATTCTTGCCTGGAGAATTTCATGGACAGAGGAGCCTGGCAGGCTTACAAACAGTCGGATACGACGGAGCGACTAACACTTTTGGGGCTTCCCAGGTGGCGCTAGTGGTAAAACAAAAACAAAAACAAAAACAGAAAAAATCCCCCTGTCAATGTGGTGGTGGTGGTTTAGTTGCTGAGTCATGTCCAACTCTTGCAACCCCATGGACTGTAGCCTGCCAGGTTCCTCTGTCCATGGGATTCTCCAGGCAAGAATACTGAAGTGGGTTGCCATTTCCTTCTGCAAGGGATCTTCCCAAACCAGGAATTGAACCTCAGTCTCCTACATTGCAGGTAGATTCTTTGTAGGGGTGCAGATTTGATCACATGTGGGGAACTAAGATCCTGCATACTGAGGGGTAAGTGAGCCCACGCACCACAACTACTGAGTCAGCATGCTCTAGAACCAGAGCACTGCAGCGACCACCCAGAGCAACGCCCCCACCACAAAAAATGAATACACTGCCATTTTTGGTGTCAGATGTGTACACTAGTAATAGATACATTAAAATAGTTAATTAAAAATATATTTTAATTGAATTAATATTGTGGAAAGAGGACTACAGGGATACTATTTTAGGCAGAAGAAATATAAAAACACGTTGTGCCAGGCATGGGTTCCAGGCCTAATGGTTTAATTTAACATTTTGGCAAATGAATTGAGAGAGGGAGCAAACAGCAAAGTCTCTTAATAGTTCTGACTACTAAAGAGACATACTGAAGAATAAAAATTCTACAAGTATTTTAGGGTATTTAAATAGGGGGAAAATGGTAGATGAACAGTGCTTGTAGTATTGGTATAAATGAGACTAATTTTCCTAACAAAGGAGAGCTCCAATTAAAGACATTTTCCATGTAAAACAACATACCTTCTCACTTTGTACCCAATCCTTTCCTCCTCATTCGCCTGCCCACTGAGACAGTTCACAGGAAGAACCTGTCTTCACAGGATGAATCTCAGCGCTGTTTAGGGCACAGTTTAAGTTTATTTCAACAGGAGCAGTATGGTGCATGGTTGTGTGGTGCTCAGTATTTACAAACCATGGTCATAGCCAGCATTTCACTGAATCCTGAAACCAGCCTGTGGACTGTTGCTCATGTCCTTTCCAGATGGGGAAATGAGGGCAGGAAACACAGGCGCGGGCTGCCTGGCTTACCTCCACCTGGGGCTGTGTTTGCAGGGCTGGTCCCTGCCAGACACCCTTCTCCCAAATGTTAGGGTAAAGAGTTCCCTTGGAAACTTGAAAAAAAAAGTTGGGACAAATGAACAAAGAATGCAGATGACATAGCAGGTAACAAACTAGAATATTCATTCCCCAAGAAGTAATGCTAAGAGGAAATGAAAATAAATATAAAGGGGTTTTTGTAACTATGAACAAAGAGTTAAACCCAGTGCAACTGAGGGGCCCATCTTCCTCACTAAATCTCACATGAAGCTGCTCTTGCTAAAGAAGTCCCAAACTGAAGTTGGTTCCCTAGGTTTGAACATTTCACTTCTTTCAAAAGCCCATTGTAGCCCTTGAGGTCTCGACTGCTGTGCTGTGACTGACTCCATTAGGCCCCACGGTCTCCTGGGAATGGCCTTGCCCCTATCCTGTGGCCCAGCTTCTCCAGCCCTCTGACACTAGAGAAGCCTCATCTCTCCCTCCAGACACCACCCAGCAGCGCAGTCCTGCAGAGTACCAGCCCACTAGCATCCGCCCTCTGAGCATTTTCTTGGCTGCCGCCCAGATCATTATGCTGGGCACTGTCTCTGGCCTTTGTGCTGCCCTGTTCTGTGGGCAGAGGCAGGGCAGCCACTGAAAGACCTCTTTTCAACAGGTGGTAGGAAATGCGGGATTGCAACCTTGCACTAACCTGAAGCAGAAGCTGCAAATCAATCCAGAGTCTGTGATCCCCTGATCGCATTTTTTCAGAAGTTTTATAAGTGAAGTGATTTTGCAGGTCTGTTTATGCTCCTATTGGGGACCAGTTGTAGAGCCATGGCTGAAGAAGTTGGACTACTTGGGAAGGAATCAGTACTCTTCTCTCAGACTGAAGTACCTACAGCACATGTATGGCAAAACTTTCGTATTCTGCGTACATCTTTTTTTTTGTCCCAACTATGAAGAAACTATTAAACATCTTAGTTCTGAAATGGTTTTGTTCTGAACCTTGAACAAGAGAAAATGATTTTTTAAAAATTTATTTTATTGAAGTATAGTTGGTATACAATGTGTTAACTTATGCTATACAGCAATGTGACTCAGTTATACATATATATTCTTTTTCATATTCTTTTCCATTATGAATATAGTGGGCTTTCCTGATGGTTCAGCAGTGAAGAATTTGCCTGCAATGCAGGAGATGTGGGTTCAATCCCTGGATGGGAAGATCCCTTGGAGGAGGGCACAGCAACCCTCTTCAGTATTCTTGCCTGGAAAATCCCACAGACAGAGGAGCCTGGTGGGCTGTGGACCAGTGTCGAAAAAGTTGGACACGACTGAAATGACTGAGTACATATGCACACACACTGAATATACTTCCTTGTGCTATACAGTAGGACCTATTGTTTATCCATTCTAGATATAATAGTTTGGATTGGCTAACCCCAAACTCCCAATCCATCCCTTTCCCATCCCGTCTCCTACTTGGCAACCACAAGTCTGTTCTCTATGTCTGTAAGTCTGTTTCTGTTTCATAGATAGGTTCATTTGGGTTCTATTTTAGATTCCACATATAAGTGATATCATATGGTACTGAGACAAAGATTGTTTAAAAGGGAACTTTCAAGAGGAAGTGAAGGAAGTGAATGAGCACTTCATACTGTCAAATTATGATACACTGAAATAATCACACAGTTGTATACTAACTTATCTACAAATATAGCTAAGAGTAAAGGTTTCTCTATTGAGCTGAGTAAGGAAAGTAATTTATTAAATAATCAAAAATAATAGGTGTGGCTTAGTGAGACATGTGCTTAATGCCAATGGAAGAGGGACCCAATTTTAAGAGCCTCTGAAAGGACCAACACTGTTGTAATCTGTTCTAAACTCCTCTCAGGGTAGTATGGTAAACTGCATGAGAATAGAAACTCTGGACTCAGGTGGCCTGGGTTTCAAGTCTCAGTCTGACACTTACTAGCTGTGTGAACTTGGGAAAGATAATCCTAAAGATAATCCTATCTCCAACCTTGGTTTTCTCACCTACAGGAAGGAAATAACCATCCACATCTCATCAGTTCAGTTCAGTTTAGTCACTCAGTCGTGTCCGACTCTTTGCAACACCATGGACAGCAGCAACCATGCTTCCCTGTCCATCACCAGCTCCCGGAGTTTGCTCAAACTCATGTCCATTGAGTCAGTGATGCCATCCAACCATCTCATCCTCTGTCATCCCTTTCTCCTCCTGCCTTCAGTCATTCCCAGCATCAGGGTCTTTCCAATGAGTCAGTTCTTCACATCAGGTGGCCAAAGTATTGGAGCTTCAACTTCAACATCAGTCCTTCCAATGAAAAATCAGAACTGATTTCCCTTTGGATTGACTGGTTTGATCTCCTTGCAGTCCATGGGACTCTCAAGAGTCTTCTCCAACACCACAGTTCAAAAGCATCAATTCTTTGGCATTCAGCTTTCTTTATGGGACAATACTCACATCCATATGTGAACACTAGAAAAACCATAGCTTTGACTAGATGGACATTTGTTGGCAAAGTAATGTCTCTGCTCTTTAATATGCTGTCTAGGTTGGTTCATAACTTTCCTTCCAAGGAGCAAGCGTCTTTTACTTTCATGGCTGCAGTCACCATCTGCAGTGATTTTGGAGCCCAAAAAAATAAAGTCTGTCACTGTTCCCATTGCTTCCCCGTCTATTTGCCATGAAGTGATGGGACTGAATGCCATGATCTTTGTTTTTTGAATGTTGAGTTTTAAGCCAGCTTTTTCAGTCTCCTCTTTCATTTTCATCAAGAGGCTTTTTAGTTCTTCTTCACTTTCTGCCATAAGGGTGATGTCATCTGCATATCTGAGGTTATTGATATTTCTCCTGGCAATCTTGATTCCAGCTTGTACTTCATCCAGCCCGGCATTTTGCATGATGTGCATATAAGTTAAATAAGTAGGGTGACAATATACAGCCTTGACATACTCCTTTCTTAATTTGGAACCAGTTCATTGTTCCATGCCTGGTTCTAACTGTTGCTTCTTGACCTGCACACAGGAGGCAGGTAAGGTGGTCTGGTATTCCCATCTCTTGAAGAATTTTCCACAGTTTGTTGTGATCCACACAGTCAAAGGCTTTAGTGTAGTCAATAAAGCAGAAGTAGATGTTTTTCTGGAATTCTCTTGCTTTTACTGTGATCCAGTGGATGTTGGCAATTTGATCTCTGGTTCCTCTGCCTTTTATAAATCCAGCATGAATATCTGGAAGTTCTCAGTTCATGTACTGTTGAAGCCTGGCTTGGATAATTTTGAGCATTACTTTGCTAGCATGTGAGATGAGTGCAATTGCATGGTACTCTGAGCATTTCTTCACTTTTCCTTTCTTTGGTAATGGAATGAAAATTGACCTTTTCCAGTCCTGTGACCACTGCTGAGCTTTCTAAATTTGCTAGCGTATTGAGTGCAGCACTTTCACAGCATCATCTTTTAAGATTTGAAATAGTTCAACTGAAATTCCATCACCTCCACTAGTTTTATTCATAGTGATGCTTCCTAAGGCCCACTTGACTTCATATTCCAAGATGTCTGGCTCTAGGTGAGTGATCACACCATTGTGATTATCTGGGTCATGAAGATCTTTTTTGTATAATTCTTCTGTGTATTCTTGACTCTTCTTAATATCTTCTGCTTCTGTTAGGTTCATACCATTTCTGTCCTTTGTTGTGCCCATCTTTGCATGAAATGTTCCCTTGGTATCTCTAATTTTCTTGAAGATATCTCTAGCCTTTCCCATTCTATTGTTTTCCTCTATTTCTTTGCATTGATTACTTAGGAAGGCTTTCTTATCTATCCTTGCTTATCTTTGGAACTCTTCATTCAGAAGACTATATCTTTCCTTTTCTCCTTTATCTTTAGCTTCTCTTACAATCCTTATATGCCAATCTTTTAAATACTGAGAGACACATCTATAATTTCTTTCTTAAAATACTTCTCCAGTATTAATTATACCTCAAAAATAAATAAAATACTTCTAAATGTTTTCCTGCTTCTAATCCCTTGAATGTAGGTTATTCTGATATCATCATTTTAAGGCATAGTTCTAATTTTCAATTCATTGGCCACTTTTTATAACCTCCTAAAAACCAGGGGATGGTTCTAAGATTCCATATTTAAATTTTTTAAGTTCTAGAACATAAAATTTATCCATAACTAGACCTATAAAAATATATTGCCTTTAGGAAAATAAGATCTTAAATCTTATATAAAAATTTACCTGTGATGGATTAGTGGTTTATTTTTTAAAATAGAAAAATATAAGAAATAAATATAGAAGTATATTTTTAACTACTGGAATTGAGAAGACTTTTATGCATATGAAGAAAATTCCAGAAGTCTATAGGAAAAATAAACACATATGACCACATAAAGATTAAACTTTTACATATGTAAAAGGGTAAAATATAAATAGTGGGGAAGAAAACTAAACAAAATGCAAAGGTTACTGTTGAGAACACATTTAAAAATCCCTATAAGTCAATAAATAATAATCAGCCTATTAAAAATAATCATTCAGCTCACAGAAAGAAACATGAATGCTCAATGAAAATATAGGCTATAGATTTTAGCAGGCATTTGATCTAAGAAGGTGAAAAATAAGCATATGAAAAGATGTTTAGTATCATTAGGAAAATGAAAAGTCAAACCAAAATGAAACAACACTTCATACCTATTAGAGTGTCAAAGATTAAAAACACTGATTATACCAAATGTTGGCAATGATGTGGAGCTACTGGAATTCTCATACATCACTGGAGGAAATGTAAAATAGTAAAACCATTTGGGAAAATAGTTGAACAGTGTCTTAAGAAGTTAAACCAACCACAAGACACATCATTTTGCTCCTAGGCATTGACCCAAGAGAAATGAGAGCAAACATCCCCACAAAGTCTTGCACATGAACATTTGCAGTAGCTTTATTTGTAACATCCCTAAACTGGAAACTATTCAAATGTCCCTCAATTAGTGATGGACAAGTTGTAGTATATTAATACAAAGGAATATTACTCAACAGTAAGAAGGAATGAACTAATACATGCAACAACATGGAAAATTTCAAAATAGTCTAAGTGAAAAAGCCAGGCCCTTCCCCATATAAAAGTACAGAGTGCACTTTTACATTTAGGAAAAATTCTGGAAAATGCAAGCTAATCTACAGTAACAGGAAGCAAAGCAGTTTTTGCATGTGGTTGGAGCTGGATGAAGGGAAGGGAATAAAAAAGAATTACAAAAGGGTACAAAGAAACTTTGGAAAGTGATAAACATTTTCATTATTTTAAATGCTGTGAGACTTCCCTAGATGTATACTCATATGTCAAAACTCATCAATTGTACACTTTATTTATAGGCAATTTGCAGCTTAATGTATGTCAATTGTGTTTCAATAAGATGAAAAGAGAGAGAGAGAAAGATGATTCCTAATGCAATGCATGATCCTGAATTGGATTCTGGATCAGAAAATAAAATTGGTATAAAAGGCATTATTAGGACAATTGGTGAAACTATAAATTAAATCAGAATAGTATGATTTAGATAACAGTATTCTATCACCATGAAATTTTCTTAATTCAGCAATTGTACTATAGCTCTGAAAGAGAATATACAAGTCCTTAGGAAAAGTACATTGAAGAATTGTGATGACTGGAACTTGCTCTTAAAAGGTTCAGAAAAAGTAACATAATAATAATGCATGTGCATAATATATATGGAAAGAGAGAATGTGGCAAAGTGCTCAGGTATGATAGATTTCTAGGAGCTCTTTGTAGTACTCTTATACTTTTCTATATCTTTGAATTGCTTCAATTCCTATGAATGGACAAATCTGGTGAAGCCATTTGTTAGCATATATATCTACACAAAGGATATTGAAACATTTGTTTTTATGAGCAATGGTTCATAGTGACCTATGTGGGCATCTTTAAGAGAACTCTTAAATACCTACTGCCATATTAAGAAAGATCAAGCAGATTTTAAAAGAATAAGGTGTATCTCACACTTTTCTGTTGAGAAAAGTCAAGATATATTGTTACATGAAAAAGCAAGTTATGTAACAACATGCCGAGTATGATCTACCTGTGTGAAAAATGAACAAAAATAGTCTATATGACTCTATACAAAAAATTTCTAGAAAACCATTTGCAAGGATATATAGTTGACCCTTGAACAACACAGGTGTTAGAGGCTCAACCACCATGTAGTAGATAAAGCATGTAAAATTTTAGTGGGCTCTCCATGTTCTGCATCTGTGAATTCAACCAACCACAAATCATGCAGTACTGTGGTATTTGCTATTCCAAAGAATCTATGTATAAGTAGACCTGTGCAGTCCAGACCAGTACTATCCAAGGGTTAATTTGAAATCATCATTGTAGCTTTTTCCTAGAAAAGAGCATTATATAGGAGTGGAGTTGAAGGATATAGTGAAGTAAAATCTTTACACTTTACTGTACTTTGAGTTATTTTTCAATTCAGTTCAGTTCCGTCACTCAGGTGTGTCCGATTCTTTGCAACCCCATGAGATGCAGCATGCCAGGCCTCCCTGTCCAACACCAACTCCTGGAGCCTACCCAAACTCATGTCCATTGAGTCGGTGATGCCATCCAACCATCTCATCCTCTGTCGTCCCCTTCTCCTCCTGCCCTCAATCTTTCCAAGCATCAGGGTCTTTTCAAATGAGTCAGCTCTTTGTATCAAGTGGCTTCAACATCAGCTTCAATATCAGTCCTTCCAATGAACACCCAGGACTGATTTCCTTTAGGATGGACTGGTTGGATCTCCTTGCAGTCCAAGGGACTCTCAAGGGTATTCTCCAACACCACAGTTCAAAAGCATCAATTCTTCGGTGCTCAACTTTTATAGTCCAACTCTCACATCCATACATGACTATTGGAAAAACCATAGCTTTGACTAGATGGAGCTTTGTTGGCAAAATAATGTCTCTGCTTTTTAATATGCCATCTAGGTTGGTCATAACTTTAGTATGCATATATATACTTGGAATAATAGATTTTTTTCTTCTCTCGCTCATATGTGTACATTACATTAGCAACCCTAAGTGATGCACACTTCTCAAAATTTGTAAGCGATTAAAGGGTCAGATCCCTCTGAACTGTGTTCTCTGCAATGCTTTTTGACAGTGTTCTGTTGCTGTTTCTAACTCATCCTTCTATTGGATCTTTTGATTATTATTGTATGCATCTCCCAGGATGTGAGTCCATTGAAAGCTCAAGAGGAAACTTAGGAATTCTTTTCACTACTTGTCCCTGTTTTCATTACTGCATCTCTGAAGCCTAGTAGAAAGAGCCTCAGTTTAGACCCAGCAAACTCCATCTCAGGTCATAAGACTATGTCCTAAGAGAAATAAATGTCACTATCAAATTCAAATGAAAATGTATCTTCTCTTGCAGGAAATATGTGGAAGTAAATATATAATATACATTTTATGATCAAAGACTGCCTTTTCCATGTTTAATTTTAAAAACTCATAAGAATGCATGCAAAAAGTGTTTTATTCATCTCTCCATGTTTCTTGATTAAAATGAAAAGAAATTATATCATAACAATGCCAATTGATTACAGATATGAAGCAACCAAAAGTGCCTCCATTTCTTCTTCTAGAAACCCTTGGAATGAGGTGGCAGGCAATCAGGACAGTGAAGGGGGTTTGGAACTGTAGGACTGCCTTGCCTTTCTTATGAACAGACAGGAGGGCTGACTACTAGTTTTATTTCCCAAACTGCTGATTTTCAAGTTTTCCAATTGACCAACACATATGGATATATTTCCCTGAAGGGCGCTATTGCCTATTTCCTTCTGTATGTTTCAGGGAATGCATAATAGTACTAGTTTCATCCTCATTTAAGTGTGTAGCAGTCAAATTACAGTAATTCCTATAAATAACTCAAGAATCTTTGAAGTATCTACAATATTTGGTCGTCACCAGTGAGAGAAGCGGGAGAAAGAAGACAAATTAAAATGACTTCCTAAAGTTAGAGAAAGCCTGATTTGTAAGAACTAGAGAAATGCATATATCGAGCGTGCTCTAAGGGATACACAATTCTACCTCTTTCTCTCTCTGCTCCCCCCCCCACCTCTCTCCCTCTCCCCCCAATTCCTCCCTGCCTTTCCCTACCTCAGAAAGTAATCTCATCCTTTCGTCACATATTATTGAAATCCCAGTTCTTTAAAAAACTCTCATTTTTGCCCAGACTGAGAGCATGTCATTTGGAAGTGATGTGCAAGGCAAGAGATAACCAGGTAGAACTCAGCGATTCGCCACAGAAAATGGTTCCATGTTTGGCCGTAATGCTATCAGAGCCTGTCCCTCAATAGCTCTTTACTGCTTCCAGCTCAGAATCTGCTGATTCAAGACTTTGCCTGCATGGGGAGGTGTGAGGGTGGGGGAGAAGGGAAGCCTAGCAGTGCAGGAGGAGTTAGGAGGAAATATTAATAGTCCTTCCAGAACACATAAGAAGTTAGAGGATTTTTTAAATAGAAATAGTCCCCCCTCCCTGTCTTTTCGTCTCTTTCTACCTCATTCCGTGTCTTCATTTCATGCTATGGTGGTGTTGATTGGGAAGGAAGAATCTTCTCAGCTAGCTGCTTAGTACCAAGCAGATGCACTTGAGTTGAAAATGGTGAGCAGTTAGGGGTTAGTCAAATACAGGCAGCAGACATGATAAAGGTAAGTACGGATGTTGGGTAGTGCGGTAATGGGAATTCAAAAAATGAAGACTACAAATCACCCAAAAGCACAGTGGCGCACGCATACATTTCCACTTGTATAGGTTCCAGAGAGAATCAAAACACACCCTGACTGACAAAATAGAAACATTAAGGAGTAAATTGGATGTTTTAATTTCTTTAATAGCTTTCTTTCAGTTCTAGTCATTTCACACAAATTCAGAGGGAGATGGCAAACTTTCATTGCCTTTGAATCAAACGAGTGTCAAGTGGTTATATTTTCATTTATCAATAATCCTCTTGTTTTAGTGATGGCTCCAAACTTTTGTTTTCCTTTTATTCATCTCTTTTATTTATGAATCCAAAAGTACTTTAAGTTCATAGAATAAATTAATTGGCATTTTTATAAATGTTTTGTTTTAGTAATGGCTTTTTAACTTTCTTTTTTTATTTTATTTTTTGGGGGTTACTGTAGTTATTTTTTATTTTTTTTCATTTATTTTTATTAGTTGGAGGCTAATTACTTTACAATATTGTAGTGGTTTTTGTCATACATTGACATGAATTAACTTTCTCTTGTACTTGAATCATGGACTTTTAGACTCATGGACACATGTAAGTCCTCTCAAAGTCCTCATTTGAAAGTAAGGAGGCAGCTCCATCAGAGTGAGGTAATAAATTCACAAATTTTATTTGTATTCCCACACATCTTAAAGTGTCTAATTTCACTTCAGGAAGCAAGACTCAGATTCTTTTCTGTGTGGATGTCTCCAATCAAAAGAAGACATTAATTAAGGAACCTGATAAGGAGATTTGTGGATCAAAGAGAATATAAAGGCATAAGCCATTCATGTTTACATTTTTATTCATTTCTGTGGATATTAGCTGATCTTAGCTATTTAGTTATGCAAATAATTTAATATGCTGGGAAGCAAAAAGGGAGGAGGGGAGAGAAAGTTCAGCCTTTATTGTTTTCCCATCTAATAAATCAAACTTATCTTAATGCTGAGCAACTTTGATCTTTACTTCCTACCTAGCCATGACAAGACTCAGTGGATTCCAGGACTCTTTCTTTCTCCTTATAACCTCAAACCTAATGCCAAGCCCAACCTATGGTTAAGCTCCTTCAACACATGCATATATACTCCATGGCTAATGATAAATTATATCTGTATAGCAGACAAAATCAGAAAGACTCTGTGAATGAGAATGAGAATGACTATAAGCATTTTTCTTTAACATTCTTATTCTTCAATCCCTGAAAATACTCATGTTTTTGAGGTGTGGTCTACATCATATATTGCTGTCAGGCAGCCATAATTATTAGAATTAAGGTGCTTAAAGTTATTTATGTGTGAATGGCACAGAATTTGTATTTTTCACCTGAGTTGCTTCTCCAGGTAATTTTCACAAAACCTGACAAAAAATGGGTGATCTTATAAGTGAATAAATTTGAAAGTAATACTAAAAATAAGAGCCTAATTTTTGAGCTACACTGTATGCCTTTTCTATTTCTAATTATTAAGCAATTTTCAAAACTACTATTCCTGATAATTTTAATCTCAAATAATTTATTTTATTTCAACTGTTCTAATGAAATAAAAGGCCCAGTGCATAGCCATTCCCTTCTCCAGGAGATCTTCCTGACCCAAGGATCAAACCCAGGTCTCCTTCATTGCAGGCAGATCATTTATCATCTAAGCCACCAGAGAAGCCCAATATCTTATATACCTCCTTGCTTTTCTGGGTTTCCCTGGTGGCTCAGAAGGTAAAGAGTCTGCCTGTGCTGCAAGAGATCCAGGTTTGATCCCTGGGTCAGGGGGATTTCCCTGGAGAAGGGAATGACTACCCACTCCAGTATTCTTGCTTGGAGAATTCCATGAACAGAGGAGCCTGGCAGGCTACAGTCCATGCAAGCACAAAGAGTTGGACACAACTGAGTGAATAACACACTTGCTTTTCTAAACTAGAGAAAAGTAGACCAAAAACTCCTAAAACACTCAAGATTGCTATTATTGTTAATTACTACAGTATTTATTTTTAAAAACTAAAAAGAAAGGAAAAGATGGGTGCAATAAAATTTTTTCATGGATTACGGCCAGAACAAAGACCATAGTTTAGAGATTAATTCATAGAGAAAGTCAGACAAATGACATTTTGTAGACACCATGGGGGCAGGAACTAGAAATCTGCAGCCAGATTAAGTTTAATTGTGTTGAGGAAAGTAGCGGGAAACTGGACAGAGAATAACTGGAGGAGAGTGGTTAGAGTTCAAGTCAAGATTATCTCAGACAATTGGACAGCTCCCTCTCCACACCATTCACAACAATAACCATTCGTACTTGTGCTAAGGCCACCTTTTTCTTAAGTGGCTGAGGAGTAAGATAATCAGCCCCACATCCTGGGAACTACTAAATGACTTGGACCCTCTACCAAGTATCTTCAATGATGTCAATATCTGGGACTCAAAAGACTTTCAACAACACTATCATCATTATCATCACTGACATTTATACCAAATACTTTACTTATATTATCTCATTCAGCCCTCACAAAATCAATATGAGATTGGTAGTTTTATTTTTCAGATGAGGGAACTGAGGTTTAGAGGGGTTTTGTTCCATCCATCAGGTCATATAACTGGGATGTTATGGAGGTGGGAAAGCTCATGATCATTATCATTAAGGTACACTATTCCTAGTCACATGATGAGTTTTGTCCTCATGAGGCAGGCCTTTGATATCAGCACTCACTTCCATGATCGTTCAATTTACTTATCTCCCAGTTTCACATCCAACTTCTGCTCAAATCAGCCCCTCTGCATCTCTTTGCTCCTAAGTGCCCCATCAACATGAGTGAATCTCTTTCCACTGCTCCAGTTATTAAATCAGTGCTGTCTTTGACCTCAGCAGTTTCACCTTCCCTACTTTCTTATTTCTGCCAAGCCTTTCTCACCTTCTCTTCCCTTCTATGCTCCTCCCATGTCCCTCCCTGACCTTCGCTCATTTGACTTATCATCAACTCATCTGATTTCACCAACTTCATGAGCTGCCTTCTGGCAATTCTTGGTCTTCGTTCTCGGTGAAGCTATTTTAACCTGGCTTTTAGCCACCCCAGATTCCCAGATTTCCTCCCTCACAAACCATGGTTCACAGCTCTCTTCTCTCCTCTTACTCTACATAATACTATTGGATACAGATAGATTAAGTCCACTAAGACTTGCAGAAAGTGGAAGTGTTAGTCTCTCAGTCATGCAAAAAATGACAATAAAGTCAAACAGCAACAGCCACTGTCCCCTCAAGTGCAATGCCTGACAAAAATTTTATTCATCTCTTCATTAACTACTTAAAACTAACACTTTAAGCCCCCTCTGCTCTCCTGAGCTCACATTTTGGGACTCCTCTACAAGAGAATAAAGTATCTCAAACCCTACTTCAAGGCTATCCAAGTTGCGTTAATTCAAACCCACTGTTTTTATTTCTTATTTGTTGTTGTCCACATTCATTCTCTTACTATTCCTTGATTTCTAAGAGAAAGAGATGGGCTCTTTACTATCATGTAAACTATGAAGTCTGTGCTCTGCATCCCAAATATTCCCTCCCCTTTAGAAATCTTGTTCTCAAATTATCCTCACTCATTATTTTCAGATTTTTTTGCAAAGACACACAGGTCTCCTTCATCCTGGAGAATTCTGCTTTATTTGGCTCTGCTCACCCTTCTAAAGACCTCCCTCTTTCTCTCATTTCACTGGCACAGCTTTTGAGTGAATCTCTCCAATCTGATATCTTCTTCTCACCAATCTCCAGAGGTGGATTATTTGTCTTCTAAAAATACTAATAAGCAGCTTTTCCAAATTCAATGGCTTTTTCTCTGTCATCTTTTCCCTTGATCTTTCTTAAATAATGTGTTTTCTACCTCATTTTTCTTACAGCTTCCTTCCCATTATGCTGCCTTTAGTTTGCTTTCCTTCTATTTCTTTAGGCAGTCCTCTGTTTCTCTTACTGGTTCTTCTTCATTCCCATGCTCATTAATCTCCCTATACACGGTCTTTAATAACTACAGTACAGTCTTTTCCTTTGTTAATTAACTCTTATTATTCCAGCTGTGCTGATAAAATAAATCCTCCTCCCTTGACATTAGACCTAATATAGTCTCATTTCTTCCACTATCTGTAGGACATCTCCTTAGATGTTCTCTATCAGCTCAAATCAATATACTAAACTGTTGTTTCACACAATGGTACACACACATATAAACACACAAGCATCTTATAAAGTCACTACCCTTTCTTGTTGTCATCAGGTATTGTTGATTCTACCTTTAAAAATGTCTCTAACATCACCCCTCCTCCCTATTCTCAGACTAGCTCAAGCCATCAGCATGTTGCGCTTTTTAACATCTTCTTAACAATGTTCCCTCATCTCTATTGTCTCTGATTTATCCTATATTACTGACCAGCTCAATCCTTCTTTTGGAAAACAGTTTACTACTGAACCAATATATTTTCCTTTAGACATTTTAGAAATAAAAAAGAAAACAGTAAATGCCACTTATAAGCCCATCATCAGATATGACCACTGTTAATATTTTGAAGTATTATCATTCCAATATTTTTAGTACACTCCTTTTCAATTTTTTACAAGATGGCATCATACACTGTGTTTAAAACTTAAACAGGTATCATGCATATTATCAGTGTCAATGAGAACTCCTCATCATCACATTGTTTTAAAGGCAGCTAAGCATTTCCTCTTGTGTATGAAATATATTTACTCGATTCCCCTTATGCTGAACATTCACTTTGTTTTCAAGTGCTTAAATTCTATAAACAATACTGTGATAAGCATCCTTAAAGTTAAATCTTTGTGCACATTTGTACTTTAAGTACAATTGCCAAGTCAAAGTGTATGAGTACCTTTAAGGCTTTTGACATAAACTGCAAAATTGCCCTTCAGAAAGATTATAACAATTTGGAATTCCACTAGCACTGTATGAAAAATGCAGACTTTCTTATACTTCACGCACACTGAGGTACACTTTGTAAAAGCTCTGCCAACCTGGTTAGTGAAATAGTCAGTTGAAGTTGAACCTCTTTTCACATGTTTGTTAGCGATTTGCAGTTAAACCCAGTAGAAAAAACAAAAACAAAAAATAAGAGCCCAATTGTATTTCACATGGGAGAGAGGAAAGGAGATCAGAGGAAAAATTAGAGCTACAGTCTTCATGGCAGAATTTTGGACCCTCTAATCCTCCTCATTTCTTAACACAGAGAATGTTTAAATCCCTTTCATTAGATCTGTGTGTGTCTCTCTTTGTCTTTGTCTTTCTCTCTCCTAACTCCACTAAATAATGATATCTAATGTTTTAAGGTGAACTGTGCAGAGGCAGCACGTGTGTACTGTTTCTTCGTTCCTTCTATAAGCTTCAAAGCAGCCTTGAAAACTTGCCATTTCAATGAGAGTTATACAGCTGTCAGCTTCCGTCTCCTCTAGTGTCTGCACAACAAGAGTGAGATCTCCAGCACCATGCTCATTATAGAACTCCACTTCAACTAAACAACTTGGATGCACTGTGAAGTTCACTGAGCAGGGTTTGACTGCTATGGAAATGTGTTTGCCTTTGATCCTGGCAAAATGTGTTTGTTGGAAATTCTGGATCTATCAGAGAGGGAGGTAGATTTAAATGCAGGTGAGGTGAGGTGGAAAGATATGTCTTGGGGAAGAGAGAGAAGAATGAATGGTGTGGAGACGTGAGTGAGGTCTGAAAACACTGTAAAGAAAGAATAGCCATCATTATCATCCAAAGTACAGTCACCGTCATCCTTTATATAATATGCCACTCTACACACAATCAACTTTGGATGGGCTTTCTTTTTATAATTGAAGGCTTAAATTCCACTTTCTCCCTCAGTGTTAGACTAGGGGAAGTTGGTTAATCCATTTCTGGGTTGCCAAAAATGACCTGGGATTTCAAATAGACATAGCACATTAACAGAGATATGGCAGGCAAGTCAAAATGATTTTTGTTTTTAGGAAATCTGAAAATTGACTCAATTTTTTCATTTGTAATTTCACTTAAACTAAAAGGAAAGATTAACTCTTCATAAGTTCTCCAAAATGTTTAAGTATGCTTCCCCTTTTATCCTGGGCTTTTCGAGTGTAGAAGGAAAGTCACATGGATCTGTATTCTCATTCTGTGCTTAAGGCAATGTGGTGTTAGGATGCATCCAGACTTCCCCTGCAACCACATGGAGGAGTAAGCTCTGTAACCCCAGCTTCTGAATCTGTGTCCAGTGTTCTTCAGAACACAACCAGCATCCTGGCACACACCTCAGGGAAGTTTCTCTTTTTTATGGATACGAAGCTGGAAAGTGAAGCAGAAATAAACTCCACCGAGTCAGGGGCAGAGTCTTCTGTAAACGGCTTCTGTTGTCTGTGTTCTCCCCTCCACCAGATCCTTCATCAAACTCATTACACCTTTCATCCTTCCCTTCAGAGGACTTAACCTAAACCTGTTCATTTGTAAATTCAGAATCTAGAGATGAAGTGATCTTTCCCTTTAAAGACTATGATTTGATTATCTTTGTAACTTTAATTGTCATGCCTAAACTTTCTTCAGCAATTTTTAGTTCATATGTGATTAATCCTTAGTGATAATTTGGCACTTTAATGGACATGTTTCTAAAGAAGCTGTAATTAATTTTAATGCATAGCTCATTTTTTTCTAATTTTATGCTTACATTTATCTCTTTATATATGTTGGATTAAAGATATCAATTGAGCAAAATGTATAGTTTAAGTCTCATATTGCTAGAATAAAGTAGAGAATTTTGACAATTACAGTTTTCAAAATTTCTGAACACAAAACTTGTGTAAACATTCGTCCTCCAAGTATATTTACTACATGCAATTTAAAAACACCAGAAATTCAAAGTCTAACAAAAGTTCCATTCAACTCTGAGATTAAGAACTAGGTCTTGCGGTCAGCCCAACTCTCTCTCCTTCCTGATACACTTGTGTATCATTACTCTGGTTTTAGTGGCTGCCCAAAAATTATCCTTAGTGAAATGCACGTTGTTGAGGTTGTGGGCAGAGGGGTGTTGGGCAAGCACCAAGAGGAACAAGAGAGACTTGAAAGAGAAACTTTGGAGAGAAGAAGCAATAAACATTATTAAGAACTATGTCAGAGTGCAAGGACAAGACACCAGAGATGTCATCATTAAAATGTCCTCCTAAGAGTCCAGGAAGAACAAGGACCCCTTGGGAAATTTACCTTCCTATTTCCCCTGGGATCCCTCTTTGTGGTTGTTTCTTCTGTGCATATTTTTGGAGCATGGTTCACTTTCAATATGCTCTTGGGGTACCTATATCTTTCCGTAAGTCTCTCATATTTTTTACTGTACCAAGGAATCTTACTTTTTCCAGCATGACCATTAGAAGATATTCTACTAGCTGGTTATTTCTCTATGAAACAATGTGTCCTAGTAAAAGAATTGCTAAGTATTTGGTGAAACCCAACACCATGAGAGCCACTAATCTCAACAAATGCAGGAAATGCTACTTAAGAAAGAATAATTAATTGAATTAATGGACCAGGTCAGTAAACTCACTTGAATTAATTTCCTCAAAAACATGCTTGAAAAATACAATGCTTGTAGATGTACATATGTACACACACATATGTATGCATGGGGAAGAATCAATTCAAGGTAATAGATATTAAAAATTAGATTGTTGAAGAAATTCAATAGATGGTCTACAAAGCAAAATATACTTAGCATAAGAGTGATTAATGAGCTGGAAGTTCAAGTGGAGGAATCTTACCAGAATGCAGCAGAAATGAATAAAGATGTGAGTATGAAAGCAAAATGAAGGGACAGGGTCAAAAGATACAGAAGTTTCATCATCTGTTTAAAAGGAGCTCTGAAAAAGAAAATAAAGAGAATGTAAGGGAGTAGATTTGTTGTTGTTGCTAAGTTTTGTCTGACTCTTTGCAACCCCATAAACAGTAGTCTGCCAGGCTCCTCTGTCCATGAGATTTCCCAGGTAAGAGTACTGGAGCGTGTTGCCATTTCCTTCTTCAGGTGATCTTCCTAACTCATGGACCGAACCCCGCGTCTCCTGCATTGCCAGGCAGATTCTTTACCACTGAGCCACCAGGGAAGCCTGCAAGGGAGTAGACACATGAATGTATAAATAAAATTTCCAAAAATTGAAAAAAAATTTTATAGGCCCACCTGATTAAAAGAGCTTAGCAAGTAGAATAGCAAGTATCAAGTAGAATAGGATTAAATGCACACATGTGCATACACACCTATTCACATCATGGTGAAATTTCAGAACACCAAGGAAAAAGAGAAGATCCTAAAAGCTTTTACAAAAAACAAAAAAGATGATGTATAAAAAAAAAAAAAGAGTAAGAGAGCCAGCAGAGCATACTAGTTAAGAGCTTTTGTGCATGAGTTTGAATCCTCATTCTATCATTTGTAAACAGTGTAACTTCAGACAAGCTCTTTATTCTTAGTCTTTCATTTTCCTTATTTGTAAAATTGGATAATACCTTCTCTTAAGGTGACTAAAGAAATAAGTGAGTTAATATCTAGAAAGCACATAGAACAATGTCTGGCACATAGTGCATTCTATACAATTGTTTGTTAAATAAAATTGAAATGAGATTTCTTATCCATAATGCTGGATGGAGGGAGGCAGTAAATCAATATCTTTAAAGTTATGAAGACAAATACTTTTGAATACAGAAAGTTATACCTACCCACACTATCATTTAAGCGGGCAAAATAGATACATCTTCAGGAAGTTGAGGACAAATTTAGCATTCACAAAGTCTTTCTGATGGGAAGGTCTCCAGCAGGAAGGAGGTACTCTAACAGTACAGAAATCAGAACAGATTTCATATTTCAATGTCTTCACCATACAGATAAGAAATCAATACCCAAAGTGGTCTGTTTTTACCGTTTATAATAGCCAGGTAGCTGTTAAATGTAAGCATCAAGGTTGAATCCAGATGTCCTAACTATGACCCAGTAATTTTTTTCTCCCCTTTTCATAACAGGAATTCATAGATAATTAGATCTGTTCAGGGTTCAAGTATCTTTCATAATTCTAACGCTCTAGGGCTGTAAACATGTAACAAACTCCAATTGGTTTGAATTTTTTTTTTTTTTTAGTTACACTCAGTGATAAAGTGAATATTTAATCAAGAAAACACTCATTGTCAACCTCAATGTCATCAACATATCCATCTCCCTAGGTACTAGGGAGTGTATAAACATAGCATTTTCACTAAACAGTTAAGGTGTTCATTGAATAATATGCTTAAATTATCCAATTTGCTCCTCTGAGCTTTGATAACTAGGGAAACTTGACAGGCATTTTGTTGTTGTTGGTCTTGTTGCTTTTTATTATTTACATAGAAGATCATTATTTACATAGAGGGTTTGTTTTCTACTTGAATTACTATAGGCAGTTTACTTAAAATATCTAGCCTCAGTTTGCTCACCTACAATTTGGAGATGCTGATACCTGCCTCACAAAACTCCTGTGTGGATGCAATGATTTAACATTATACTGTGGAGAGAGGAGTGCTTGCTCCAGAGTAGGAATCAGCCATATATCCATTCCTCCTCAATCTCTGGCCCCAGGTACAAAACAACTCTTTACACAAAAAAGGGATTTCTCTTCTCCATTTCTCCATTCTTTCTTCCTCCATCTTCTTTACTTTTTGCTGCTGGAATGTGGAATTTCATTTATAGGCATTAATAAAATATTTTACTTAGAGATATTTAAAGTCCTAACCCTATCTCTTAACTCAGAATTTTCAAGAATATCTAATTGGTCTTTCAAGGTAGAAGGAAGCAAATATGAGACATGATCTGAGAATCATGTATAGAAATAACAGGTAAATTAAGACAGTGAGGTCTGTTTTATATTTTATATTTTTAAAGTTTTTTAAAATTCTATTTATTTGGTTGATACAGATCTTTGATCTTTATTGCAGCATGTGAGATCTTTAGTTGTGACATATGGGATCTAGTTCCCCGATCAGGGATCAAACCTAGACTCCCTACATTGGAAGTGCAGAATCTTAGCCACTGGGCAACCAGGGAAGTCCCAGTGAGATTTGTTTTAATGTTACTATTTTGAGTTCCAGATAAACGTGAAAGTACTTAGGAGAAGTACTATATTCTTTCTGTCTCCTATTATAAACTTCTTCAAGATAATTCAGAATAAAGACTGTTTATCTTCAACACAGATTTGAGACTGCTGGTTAAGATTCGTATGAGAAATTCATGTGGGATGCCCTTGACTGCAGCATTCATGCAGGACAGTCACTGAGAAGTGTCTGCATGAGGGAAAGCTACCTGTGGGACAAACACACATCTTATTAATAAACAGTCTTTGCTTTAGAACCAAAGAGAAATCCAAGCTTGGAATTTTGTTCAGAAAGAAAATGGCAACTGGGTCTTTCTGCTGTACCTGTATGAAGGTGGCATATTCCATCTACATGTTATGTGAGGATTTACTACTCTTAAAGCAAACTCCTGTAGGCATTTAAAGATACTAATTCATCTACAAAAATCACTTTGCCTGCCCTATTCACCTTATTTACAAGAATCATCCTAAAGAGGATCAGTTATATATTGCAAGGTACATGCAAACTTGGGATATAAGTTCCTCTGAATTTGAGCATTTAAAAAATGAGAGAAAAAAAGAAAGATTTTTTTCCAACACTGGGCATATATTCCCATTAGGTTTAGGAACATGTCAGTAGAGAGCTTGCCCCTGTTCTTTCCTTCTGACCCTGCACTAGCTTGTCCTCTACTGCCCCCATGAAGATGTAGGAGGCATGAGGAAAGAGGTTAACTTGGTGTTCATTTTAAAGATACATTTTCTTACATTTAAAAGTGAAACTAAAATATTTTCACTTCTCTTCCTACTTAAAAATCACTTCCAAATACCAGGAATGAAAATTAAATAGCAGACAAACTTTGTTTTCATTGACATTTAAGGTAGAATATATATATATAGAGAAAACAAATGAATAAGTAAAATAAATTACTTACAGAAATGGAAAGGGCAATATCACAGAACCCCAGAAAGGCTTCAGTAAGTATCATGCACTTCAGAAGATGGGGTGGAGGGGACATGAAAACAGAGGGATTGGTTAGCCTGTGTAAGGAACAATTAGAATCTCCAAGTTCAGATCACATCATAGTCAAGTGATCAACCCCTACCTCTAGAGTACCTGAAATATATTCTCTGAAAAGTTTGAAAAAATGAACTTCAAACTTGGTTTAGACAGAAGGGAGGAGGTAGATAGTGAGCCACCAAACTGAAAATGGGAAGGAAAGATTAGGTGAAAACCACTGAATACATTGACCCCTCACCAGTGTTCTTCCCTACCCAGTTCCATAATGCTTGCTATCAGCTAGGCTCATGCATGCAGGGAAAAGACTGAAGGACTCTTCTCTGGGGAAAGCAAACTACCCCAGAGGCAAGGCCTCACCCACATATACAGAATATGTGGTTTAAGCTGAGCACTGAAGAATTGATGCTTTTGAACTATGGTGTTGGAGAAGACTCTTGAGAGTCCCTTGAACTGCAATGAGATCCAACCAGTCCGTTCTAGAGGAGGTCAGTCCTGAATATTCATTGGAAGGACTGATGTTGAAGCTGAAACTCCAATACTTTGGCCACCTGATGCAGAGAAGTGACTCATTGGAGAAGACCTGATTCTGGGAAAGATTGAAGGCAGGAGGAGAAGGAGATGACAAAGGATGAAATGGTTGGATGGCACCACCAACTCAATGGACATGAGTTTGGGTAAGCTCCGGGAGTTGGTGATGGACAGGGAGACCTGGCGTGCTGTGGTCCATGGGGTTGCCAAGAGTTGGACACGACTGAGCAACTGAACTGAACTGAAGCTTATATTTCATATTTATAAACTATTTATATTTTTAAGCTTTCAATAAGCTTTTAAGAAACTTACTCTTAGACAAAAGTGGATAGCAACATTTTACAATGAAGAAATGGACCAAAATCAAAGAAAGAAAAGGGAATTTGGAGGAAACAGAGACAATGCTAGAAACAGAAAAAAGCTTCCAAGTAACCATAGTTAACAGCCTTAAAGAGAAAATATTATATCCATGAGATAAAAGCAACATATTTTAGAAAAAGTAATGAGGGAAATAAAGAGCTCTTAATTATTATCAAAATTTAAAGTTTGGAAAAATTATCAAAAGTAGAACTTAAAAGAAGAAAGAGGAAAAATGAATGTGAAAAGATAAAAAAAGTTAGAAATCTCTTCTGGGGGCTTAGTCAACTAGGAGTAATTTTAAAAAGAGAGAACAAATAAAATGGTGGGGAGGAAATTATTGTTTTATATACCAGAAAGTGCCTAAAAACTAAAGAACATGAGTTTTTAGACTAAAGGAACCTGCTCAAAACTTGCCTAGTGAACAATATGAAACCTATGACAGGGTACATTATTAAAATTTAAAAACATTCAGAGAAGACCCAAAGAACTTCCAAAGAGAAAAAGCAGAGTCTTTGTAAAGAATCAAGCAAAAGAAGCCATGGGCCTTCTCAGTAGCAACTGATTAAATATGGTTTTCAACACAGAATTGTATACTCATCCAAAGTATCAATCACAAGTGAAGACAGAATGCATGTATTTACACACAGGCAAAGTTTATCAAATTTTATCTTTCATAAAGCTTTGTTCTGGTGGATGTACCCTGGAAAAATGAAGAAAAGATATATGAGGATATGGGATCCTGAAAATACGGTATCTATGAGTAAGAATATCCAATATGATAGCATAGAAACTACCAGGATGTACAGCAGGATTACAGAGGAACCACTCAAGTGTAAGCTGGAAAAAGAGGGTATCAAGTAGGATGTAGGTTTCAGGTAGGTGTCAGGTAAGATGCAACCATGAATATACATCAGAAGGACTGATGCTGAAACTAAAGTTCCATAACTTTGGCCACCTGATGCTAAGAGTGGACTCACTGGAAAAGACCCTGATGCTGGGAAATATTGAAGGCTAAAGGAGAAGGAGGTGGCAGAGCTTGATATGGTTAGATAGCATCACTGACTCAATGGACATGAATTTGAGCAAACTCTGGGAGATAGTAAAAGACAAGAGAGCCTGGCATGCTATAGCCTAAGGGGTCACAAAGAGTTAGACACCACTTGGCAATTGAACAACACGATGAAGAAAGAGATGATCTACAAATTTTTACTATGTGGAGAGTTGTATTGATATGTGGCTTAATGAGTAGTTGGAGGAAGTCAGAAAACACAGCCATTAGGACAAGGAAAATTAGGCAAATGATAAAATAAGACATTAATTAATTTCAGGAAAAATCAAAAGTCATATAAGAAAATGAATATATACACTATAATATATAACACACTATATACTCTTCCTGGCAAAGCATGGAAGAGTATTTCCACAGTTATAGTAATAGAAACCCTGAATATTTAAGTGAAAATTGTGATACATAAATGCAGGGAAGAAAGAAAGTGGTTAATGTGGATAGTTAGCCTTTCTAAAATCTTCATATTTTAATAAAAATTCAATGTTCAAATGTGATGAAACAAGGAATCTCTGTAGACATATGGATTAAATACTATTAAAAGGGGTCAGAAATTTTATAGTGGTTGCTTCTTCATGGGATATAGGAGGAAGAAGGAAGACAGAGGCACCTGACTGCTATTTTTGTTAGAAGATTTTTAGCATTATTTGACTGTTTAAGGTAACACATTGATAAACACAAAATTAAGTTTGGGTGATAAACATATTTTTTCTATTTTTTATTGACTTTTTCAGATGACAAGGGAAATGCAGGCCTATTGAAGATTTGGAAGATACATAATAATCCAGAAAAAGAAATTAAAAAACTATCCATCCAGTGTCATCTATTGCTAGTCATTCTTTCTTTCTATGTGTATTATTTTCCAAAACAAAAGCCATTCTCTGAATATAATTCATATCTTTTTTAGTTTGATTTTTATAATCAAAAGTTTTCATATCTTTAAACATTAAAAAAAATTTGTTAGCTGCATAATAGTCCATGTGATGGTATGACAAAATTTAATGTCATAATTTTGAACATTTTGAATATTTTAAAAAAATTTCCCAGCTACAAATAATGTTATTTTAAATATATTTGTTCATTGATCTTTCCCAGTGCTTTATTATCTTCCCCTAAAAAGAATTTTTGTAAATAAAATTGCTGAGTCAAACAGTGAAAACATTTTGGAGGCATTTGGCACAAGTTATTAAGTTACTCTCCAGAAAGAGTTTTCTAATTCACATTGTCACTAGCAATATGTGAGACTATTTCATTTCAATGTCATCCTTCTGACACTGATTTTCTCATTATAAAAAATAATTTAAAACTAAGCCTAAAGTAAAATGGAGCAGTTTTCCCCAAAATTATAGATTTTCAATTTTTTCAAAACTGGTGAAGGAATATTAGTCCCTAAGGAAAGTTCCATAGGAACTAGAAAATGCTGGCCATTTCCCCTAGGAGAGAGGATTAAAAATTTTCCCTAATCTAACAGTGAAGGAAAAGGTAGAATTTAAGCCTTTGGTTATAAGAAACGCCATAACCCTTTGTTGTCTGGGTAGAATCAACACCTGGTGAGATAACTCAAAGAACAAAAACAGGAATAAGAACTAAATTAGGCTATTTCAGTATTGGCCTCAATGTAAGTTTTTGTGCTTAATGGAAGTATTAGCTAATGCTATGGTGTTAACCATTTTGCAATATGTAAGTGTATAAAAAGCAACGCCTGTATACTCTAAATTTACGCAATATTACATGTCAATAATATCTCAATAAATCTGAAGGAATAAAAGAAATTTTTGTGCTGCAAGATATTTTAAATCATAAAATTAAGTCTAAATTCATTTGTGGAGACCAAAATTCTCTATTATATTTTTCTTAAGATGATCCACTTGGTTAATGAGGACTTTGCCAACACTAGAGGAATGCCCATTCCTGTGGAGCCAGAGACCAGTAAAATAAATAACAGTGCCTAACATTTATTAAGTCTTCCTAGACAACATCTATTAAGTCTTCCTACCAGATACTTTATTTGCAATATCTCATTTAATCCACATAGCAACCCAATTAGTTTAGAATTAGATGATAATCTGAGGAGCTAATTTATTCAAGGCCACAGAGCCTGTTTGACTCGAGGGCCACTCTTCACAATGGCACTGCCAGCTCAGACCCCTGGGTCCTCACCTCAGCAAATAACAGTAAGTCAGAAAGAAAGCTGGAAAAGTCTTTTGTGCATCTGAGTTGCATGCTGAAGCTTAGATACATCTATATTAGTTTGAAGTTGTTAGAGACTGTCTTTGTTGGGGGGAAAGTTTGCTCAGGGCTACAAGAGACGAATACTTTTTTTAAAAAAGAGTGTACCCCATAGCCCTTTGTTATCTGTGTGTAGAACCAATACTTGGTGAGGTAATTCAGAGGAAGAAAATAGGAACAGAAGGATCTAGGAAGACGAAGTGATGGCAAAGAAGGATTCTGTTTGTGAAGACAGAATCTGGACTGCTAGGTGAAGTTGCGGGTAGGAAAAATCCAGTTCAATATATTTTAACTGGTTTCTAATTACATTTCAGAATTACATTTAAAGAATTGTGCAGGTAAAAATCATTATTATTGTAGTATAGTCTGAAGTCAAGGAGCCTGACTGCTTCAGTCCCGTTTTTCTTTCTCAAGATTGTTTTGACTTTTTGGAGTCTTTTGTGTTTCTATACCAATTGCAAATTGTAAAAAATTTTTTTTCTAATTCTGTGAAAAATGCCACTGGTAATTTGATAGGGATTGCATCAAATCTGTAGATTTCTTTGGGTAGTATAGTCATTTTCACAACATTGTTTCTTCCAATCCAAGAACGTGGTAAAACTCTCCATCTGTTTGTGTTGTCTTTGATTTCTTTCATCAGTATTTTATAGTTTCCTAAGAGGACAGGTTTTTTTGCCTCCTTTGGTAAGTTTATTCCTAAGTATTTTATTCTTTGTTACAGTGGTAAATGGGATCATTTCCTTAATTTTTCTTTCTGATCTTTCCTTGTTGATGTATAGGAATACAAGAGATTTCTGTGTATCAATTTTGCATCCTGCAACTTCATCAAATTAATTGATAAGCTTTAGTATTTTTCTGGTGGCATCTTTAGGATTTTCTATGTATAGTATCATGTCATCTGCAAACAGTGACAGTTTTATTTCTTCTTTTCCAATTCTTATTCCTTTTATTTTTTTTTTCCCTCTCTGATTGCCATGGCTAGAACTTCCAAAACTATGTTGAATAATAGTGGCTAGAGGAGGCACCCTTGTCTTGTTCCTGATCTTAGAGGAAATGCTTTCAGCTTTTCACCATTGAAAATGATGTTTGCTGTGGGTTTGTTGTATTTGGCCTTTATTATGTTGAAGCAGGCTCCCTGCCTCATATTCTGGAGAGTTTTTAATTATAAATGGGTATTAAATTTTGTCAAATTTTTTTTCTGCATCTATTGAGATGATCATATGGTTTTTATTCTTAGTTTGTTAACATAGTGTTCCACATTTATTGATTTATGTATGTTGAAGTATCCTTGCACCCAGCTACAGTAATCAAGACAGTATGATACCAGCACAAAAAGAGAAATATAGATCAATGAAACAGGATAGAAAGGCCAGTGATAAACCCACACACTTATGGGCACCTAATCTATGACATAGGAGGCAAGAGCCTAACATAGAGAAAAGACAGTCTCTTCAATAGGTGGTGCTGGGAAAACTGGATAGCTGCATGTAAAAGAGTGTAAATAGAACACTCCCTAACACTATGTGTGTGTGTGTTGTGTGCATGCCCAATCATGTCTGCCTCTTTGTGACCCTATGGACTGCAGTATGCCAGTCTCCTCTGCCCATGGAATTTTCCAGGCAAGAATACATCCATGGGACTTCTTGGTTTCCTAGTTGTTAAGAATCTGCCTTACAGTGCATGAAACTCAGGTTTGATCCCTGGCTGGGGAACTATGATCCCATGTGCCATGAAGCAACCAGGCCCACTAGCTGCAACTGCTAAGTCCAAGTGCCACAAGTGGAGATTACATGTACCATAAAAAAGATTCTGCATGACACAACAAAGACCTAGTAGAGCCAAATAAGTAAGTAAATATAGTTTACTACTTAATACATCCACAATAATACCATCTCCAAGTAGGGTCACGTTCTGAGTACTGGAGCTTAGGACTTCAATAAAGCTTCTTGGGAGACACAATTCAACCCATAGTAATATTTATAGATAATACCTGGAATTGATTAGATGATTTTAAAGTATACATAAATGATAGAATTCTGCAACTGGCTTTTTTTCTTTTATTGAAAATTTTGAGATTAACCAGTCTCGGCACATGAAACTTGTTCATTTTAACAAAAGTACAATATAGTATTCCACTGTATAAACATACCACAATTATTTATCAATTCTACTTCTATGGGCAATTTTACTGCTTCTAAAATTTATCATCACAGAAAGTGCTGTAATAAGCTTCTTTATACATGTTTCTTGTACACCTGTGTGACCATTTGACTAATGTGTTAACATAGGAAAATGGAGACTGGGTTTACATGATTTGTGTCGAATTGCTTTTCAAAATTAGTAATAATGAATTAAACACCCACCAGCACTGTCCTCAGTATGAGTACTGGAGCTTATATCCACTCAATCTGCCAGCAAATTTGGAAAATTCAGCAGTAGCCATAAGACTGGCCATCTCATCCTCTGTCGTCCCCTTCTCCTCCTGCCTTCAGTTTTCCCCAGCATCAGGGACATTTCAAATGAGTCAGCTCTTCACATCAGGTGACCAGAGTATTGGAGTTTCAGCTTCAACATCAGTCCTTCCAATGAACACCCAGGGCTGACCTCCTCTAGGATGGACTGGTTGGATCTCCTTGCAGTCCAAGGGACTCTCAAGGGTCTTCTCCAACACCGCAGTTCAAAAGCATCAGTTCTTCTGTGCTCAGCTTTCTTTATAGTCCAACTCTCACATCCACACATGACTACTGGAAAAACCATAGCCTTGACTAGATGGACCTTTGTTGACAAAGTAATGTCTCTGCTTTTTAATATGCTGTCTAGGTTGGTCATAATTTTAATTCCAAGGAGTAAGCATCTTTTAATTTCATGGCTGCAATCACCATTTGCAGTGATTTTGGAGCCCAAAAAATAAAGTCTGACACTGTTTCCATTGTTTCCCCATCTATTTGCCATGAAGAGATGGGACAAGATGCATGAACTTAGTTTTCTGAATGGTGAGCTTTAAGCCAATTTTTTCACTCTCCTCTTTCACTTTCATCAAGAGGCTCTTTAGTTCTTCTTCACTTTCTGCCATAAGGGTGGTGTCATCTGCATATCTGAGGTTATTGATATTTCTCCCGGCAATCTTGATTCCAGCTTGTGCTTCATCCAGCTCAGCAGTTTCTCATGATGTACTCTGCATATAAGCTAACTAAGCAGGGTGACAACATATATCCTTGACGTTCTCCTTTTCCTATTTGGAACCAGTCTGTTGTTCCATGTCCAGTTCTAACTGTTGCTTCCTGACCTGCATACAGGTTTCTCAAGAGGCAGGTCAGGTGGTCTGGCATCCCCTTCTCTTTCAGAATTTTCCACAGTTTATTGTGATCCACACTGTTGATTGGCAGAGTCAATAAAGTAGAAATAGATGTTTTTCTGGAACTCTCTTGCTTTTTCAATGATCCAGTGGATGTTGGCAATTTGATCTCTGGTTCCTCTGCCTTTTCTAAAACCAGCTTGAACATCTGGAAGTTCACAGCTCATGCATGGCTGAAGCCTGGCTTGGAGAATTTTGAGCATTAGTTTACTAGCATGTGAGATGAGTGCAATTGTGCGGTAGTTTGAGCATTCTTTGGGATTGCCTTTCTTTGGGATTGGAATGAAAACTGACCTCTTCCAGTCCTGTGGCCACTGCTGAGTTTTCCAAATTTGCTGGCATACTGAGTGCAGCACTTTCACAACATCATCTTTTAGGATTTGCAAGAGCTCAACTGGAATTCCATCACATCCACTAGCTTTGTTCATAGTGATACTTTCTAAGGCCCACCTGACTTCATATTCCAGGATGTCTGGCTCTAGGTGAGTGATCACACCATTGTGATTATCTGGGTCATGAAGATCTTTTCTGTAGAGTTCTTCTGTGTATTCTTGCCACCTCTTCTTAATATCTTCTGCTTCTGTTAGGTCCATCCCATTTCTGTCCTTTATTGAGTGCATCTTTGCATGAAATATTCCCTTGGTATCTCTAATTTTCTTGAAGAGATCTCTAGTCTTTCCCATTCTGTTGTTTTCCTCTATTTCTTTGCATTAATCGTTGAGGAAGGCTTTCTTATCTCTCCTTGCTATTCTTTGGAACTCTGCATTCAAATGGGTATATCTTTCCTTTTCTCTTTTGCTTTTTGCTTCTCTTCTTTTCACAGCTATTTGTAAGGCCTCCTCAGACAGCCATTTTGCCTTTTTGCATTTCTTTTTCTTGGGGATGGTCTTGATCCCTGTCTCCTGTACAGTATCATGGACCTCCATCCATAGTTCATCAGGCACTCTGTCTCTCAAATCTAGTCCCTTAAATCTATTTCTCACTTCCACTGTATAATCATAAGGGATTTGATTTAGGTCATACGTGAATGGTCTAGTCGTTTTCCCTACTTTTTTCAATATAAGTCTGAATTTGGCAAAAGGGGTTCATGATATGAGCCACAGTCAGCTTCTGGTCTTGTTTTGCTGATGCTATAGAGCTTTTAGATCTTTGGCTGCAAAGAACATAATCAGTCTGATTTTGGTGTTGGCCATCTGGTGATGTCCATGTGTAGAGTCTTCTCTTGTGTTGTTGGAAGGGGGTGTTTGCTATGACCAGTACATTCTCTTGGCAGAACTCTATTAGCCTTTGCCCTGCTTTATTCTGTACTCCAAGGCCAAATTTGCCTGCTACTCCAGATGTTTCTTGGCTTCCTACTTTTGCATTCCAATTCCCTATAATGAAAAGACATCTTTTTGGGGTGTTAGTTCTAAAAGGTCTCATAGGTCTTCATAGAACCATTCAACTTCAGCTTCTTCAGCATTACTGACCAGGGCATAGACTTGAATTACCTTGATGTTGAATGGTTTGCCTTGGAAATGAACAGAAATCATTCTGTCATTTTTGAGATTGCATCCAAGTACTGCATTTTGTACTCTTTTGTTGACTATGATGGCTACTCCATTTCTTTTAAATGATTCCTGCCCACAGTAGTAGATATAATGGTCATCTGAGTTAAATTCACCCATTCCAGTCCTTCTTAGTTAGCTGATTCCTAGAATTGTCAACATTCACTCTTGCCATCTCCTGTTTGACCACTTCCAACTTGCCTTGATTCGTGGACCTAACATTCCAAGTTTCTATGCAATATTGCTTTTTACAGCATCAGACCTTTTTCCTATCACCAGTCACATCCACAACTGGATGTTGTTTTTGCTTTGGCTCTATCCCTTTATTCTTTCTGGAGTTATTTCTCTATTGGTCTCCACAGCATATTGGGCACCTACTGACCTGGGGAGTTCATCTTTCACTGTCCTATCTTTTTGCCTTTTCATACTGTTCACAGGGTTCTCAAGGCAAGAATACTGAAGTGATTTACCATTCCCTTCTCCAGTGGACCACATTCTGTCAGACCTTTCCACCATGACCCGTCTGTCTTGGGTGGTCCCATACAGCATAGCTTAGTTTCATTGAGTTAGACAAAGGTGTGGTCCATGTGGTCAGATTGGCTAGTTTTCTGTGATTGTGGTTTCAGTCTGTCTGCCCTCTGATGCCCTCTCTCAGTGTCTACCATCTTACTTGGGTTTCTCTTACCTTGAATGTGTGTTATCTCTTCATGGTTGCTCCAGTAAAGCTCAGGTTCTGCTCCTTACCTTGGATGTGAAGTACCTCCTCAGAGCCGCTGCTCCTGACCTTGGACATGGGGTATCACCTCACGGCCACTGCTCCTGACCTTGAATGTGGGGTATCTCCTTTCAGCTGCCACTCCTGACATTGGACGTGGGGTAGCTCCTCTTGGTCCCCTCTTCTGACCTTGGACGTGGGGTATCTCCTCCATACCCACACTGAAACCAAGCTCCACCCAAAAGCTAACAAATTTCAGATCAAGACATATCAAGCTAATTCTCCAACAATGCAGGAACATAACCCTGAGCATTTGAACACAGGCAGCCAAAAGTCACACCAAATCCATAGACACCTCAAAACTCACTACTGGACACTTCATTGCACTCCAGAGAGAAGAGATCCAGCTCCACCCACCAGAACACCGACGCAAGCTTCCCTAACTAGGAAACTTTGACAAGCCACTCGTCCACCCCCTCCTCAAGGGAGGAATCTCCACAATAAAGAGGAACCACAAAATTCCAGCATACAGAAAGGCCACCCCAAACACAGCAATCTAAACAAGATGAGAAGGCAGAGAAATATTCAGCAGGTAAAGGAACATGATAAAAGCCCTCCAAACCAAACAAAAGAGGAGGAGATAGGGAGTCTACCTGAAAAAGAATTCAGAATAATGATAGTAAAAATGATCCAAAATCTTGAAAACAAAACGGAGTTACAGATAGTCTGGAGACAAGGATTGAGAAGATGCAAGAAATGCTTAACAAGGACCTAGAAGAAATTTTAAAAAGTCAATCAATAATGAATAATGTAATAACTGATATAAAAAACACTCTGGATGGAACCAACAGTGGAATAACTGAGGCAGAAGATAGGATAAGTGAGGTAGAAGATAGAATGGTGGAAATAAATGAAGCAGAGAGGAAAGAAGAACAAAGAATTAAAAGAAATGAGGACAACCTCAGAGACCTCTGGGACAATGTCTAATGCCCCAACATTTGGATCATAGGAATCCCAGAAGAAGAAGACAAATAGAAAGGTCATGAGAAAATACTTGAGGAGATAATAGTTGAAAACTTTCCTAAAATGGGGAAGGAAATAGCCACTCAAGTCCAAGAAATCCAGAGAGTCCTAAACAGGATAAACCCAAGGCAAAACATCCCAAGACATATATTAATGAAATTAATGAAGATCAAACACAAAGAACAAATATTAAAAGCAGCAAGGGAGAAAAAAAAAAAAAAAAACAAGTAACACACAAAAGGGAGTCCCATAAGGATAACAGCTGACTTTCAATAGAAACTCTTCAGGCCAGAAAGGAATGGCAGGACATACTTAAAGTGAAGAAAAAGAAAAACCTACATCCCAGATTACTGTACCCAGCAAGGATCTCATTCAAATATGAAGGAGAAATTGAAAGTTTTACAGACAAGCAAAAGCTGAGAGAATTCAGCACCACCAAACCAGCTCTTCAACAAATGCTAGAGGATCTTCTCTAGACAGGAAACACAGAAAAGGTGTATAAACCCAAACCCAAAACAACAAAGTAAATGGCAATGGGATCATACTTATCAATAATTACCTTAAATGTACATGGGTTGAATGCCCCAAGCAAAAGACAAAGACTGGATGAATGGATACAAAGACAAGACCCCTATATATGCTGTCTACTAGAGACCCACCTCAAACCAAGGGATACACACAGACTGAAAGTGAAAGGCTGGAAAAAGATATTTCATACAAATGGAAACCAAAAGAAAGCAGGAGTAGCAATACTCATACCAATAAAATAGACTTTGAAATAAAGGCCATTGAAAGAGACAAAGAAGAACACTACACAATGATCAAAGGATCAATCCAAGAAGATGATATAACAATTATAAATATACATGCACCCAACATAGGAGGACTGCAATATGTAAGGCAAATGCTAAAAGTATGAAAGTGGAAATTAACAGTAACACAATAATAGTGGGAGACTTTAATACCCCACTCGCACCTATGGATAGATCAACTAAACAGGAAATTAGCAAGGAAACACAAACTTTAAATGATACAATGGACCAGTTAGACCTAATTGATATCTATAAGACATTTCACCCCAAAACAATGAATTTCACATTTTTCTCAAGTGCACACGGAACCTTCTCCAGGATAGACTTCATCTTGGGCCATAAATCTAGCCTTGGTAAATTCAAAAAAATTGAAATCATTCCAAGCATCTTTTCTGATCACAATGTGGTAAGATTGGATGTCAACTAAAGGAGAAAAGTTATTAATAATACAAACATATGGAGGCTAAACAGCAGGCTTCTGAATAACCAACAAATCACAGAAGAAATAAAAAAAGAAATAAAAATATATATAGAAATGAAAACACAAACACATGTGAGTGAAAATGAAATGAATGAGAATGAAAACACAACAACCCAAAACCTATGGAATTCAGTAAAAGCAATGCTAAGGGGAACATTCATAGCAGTACAAGCTTACCTCAAGAAACAAGAGAAAAATCAAATAAATTACTTAACTCTACACCTAAAGCAACTAGAAAAAGAGAAATTTAGAACCTCAGGGTTGGTAGAAGGAAATAAAAATTAGGGCAGAAATAAGTGAAAAAGGAACAAAGGCAACCATAGCAAAACTCAAAAAAGCTAAAAGCTGGTTCTTTGAGAATATAAATAAAATAGACAAACCATTAGCCAGACTTATCAAGGAAAAAAGGGAGAAGAATCAAATCAACAAAATTAGAAATGAAAATGGAGAAATTACAACAGACAACACAGAAATACAAAGGATCATAAGAGACTACTATCAACAACTGTATGCCAAGAAAATGGACAACTTGGAAGAAATGGAAAAATTCGTAGAAAAGTATAATTTTCCAAAACGGAACCAGGAAGAAACAGAAAATCTTCACAGACCCATCGAAATCGAGACTGTAATCAGAAATCTTCCAGCAAAGAAAAGCCCAGGACCAGATTGCTTCACAGCTGAATTCTACCAAAGATTTAGAGAAGAGCTAATACCTATCCTACTCAAACTGTTCTGGAAAATTGCAGAGGAAGGCAAACTTCCAAACTCATTCTATGAGGCCACCATCACCCTAATACCAAAACCAGACAAAGACGCCAGCCAAAAAAGAAAACTACAGGCCAATATCACTGATGAACACAGATGCAAAAATTCTTAACAAAATTCTAGCAAACAGAATCCAACAACACATTAAAAAGATCATACATCATGACCAAGTGGGCTTTATCCCAGGGATGCAAAGATTCTTCAGTATTCAAAAATCAATCAATGTTGATTAAATCAATGTTCAAATCAACCAATGTTCATTAACAAATTGAAAGATAAAAACCATATGATTATCTCAATAGATGCAGAGAAAGCTTTTGACAAAATTTAACATCCATTTATGAAAAAAAAAAAAAAACCCTCTAGAAAGCAGGCATAAAAGGAACATACCTCAACATAATAAAAGCCATATATGATAAACCCACAGCAAACATTATCCTCAGTGGTGAAAAATAGAAAGCATTTCCCCTAAAGTCAGGAACAAGACAAGGGTGCCCACTCTCACCACTATTATTCAACATAGTTTTGGAAGTTTTGGCCACAGTAATCAAAGAAGAAAAAGAAATAAAAGGAATCCAGATAGGAAAAGAAGTAAAACTCTCACTGTTTGCACATGACATGGTCCTCTACATAGAAAACCCTAAAGACTCCACCAGAAAATTACTTGAGCTAATCAGTGAATATAGTAAATATTAAATTAAATATTAAATATAGTAAAGTTGCAGGATATAAAATTAACATACAGAAATCCCTTGCATTCCTATACACTAACAATGAGAAAACAGAAAGAGAAATTAGGGAAACAATTCCATTCACCATTGCAACAAAAATAATAAACTACTTAGGAATAAATCTACCTAAAGAAACAAAAGACTTATATATAGAAAACTATAAAACACTGATGAAAGAAATCAAAGATGACACAAATAGATAGAGAAATATACCATGTTCATGAATCAGAAGAATCAATATAGTGAAAATGAGTATATTACCCAAAGCAATCTATATATTCAATGCACTCCTTATCAAGCTGCCAAAGGTATTTTTCACAGAACTAGAACAAATAATTTCACAATTTGCATGAAAATACAAAAACCTCGAATAGCCAAAGTAATCTTGAGAGAGGAGAATGGAACTTGGGGAATCAACCTGCCTGACTTCAGGCTATACTACAAAGCTACAGTCATCAAGACAGTATAGTACTGGCACAATGACAGAAATATAGATCAATGGAACAAAATAGAAAGCCCAGAGATAAATCCACGTACCTCAGACTTTATTTTTGGGGGCTCCAAATCACTGCAGATGGTGATTGCAGCCATGAAATTAAAAGACACTTACTCCTTGGAAGGAAAGTTATGACCAACCTAGATAGCATATTAAAAAGCAGAGACATTACTTTGCCAACAAAGGTCCATCTAGTCAAGGCTATGGTTTTTCCAATAGTCATGTATGATGTGAGAGTTGGAAGGTGAAGAAAGCTGAGCGCCAAAGAATTGATGCTTTTGAACTGTGGTATTGGAGAAGACTCTTGAGAGTCCCTTGGACTGCAAGGAGATCCAACCAGTCCAACCTAAAGGAGATCAGTCCTGGGTGTTCACTGCAAGGACTGATGCTGAACCTGATACTCCAGTACTTTGGTCACCTCATGCGAAGAGTTGACTCATTGGAAAAGACCCTGATGTTGGGAGGGATTGAGGGCAGGAGGAGAAGGGGATGACAGAGGATGAGATGGCTGGATGGCGTCACTGACTCAATGGACATGAGTTTGAGTAAACTCCAGGAGTTGGTGATGGATAGGGAGGCCTGGCATGCTGCGATTCATGGGGTTACAAAGAGTCAGACATGACTGAGTGACTGAACTGAACTGAACTGATGGGCACCTTATCTTTGAGAAAGGAGACAAGAATATACAATGGAAAGAAGACAGTCTCTTTAACAAGGTGCTGGGAAAACTGGTCAACCACTTGTAAAAGAATAAAAACAGAACACTTTCTAACACCATACACAAAATGGATTAAAGATCTAAATGTAAGACCAGAAACTATAAAACTCTGAGAGGAAGACACTGGCAAAACACTCTGCAAAATAAATCACAGCAGGATCCTCTATGACCCACCTCCCAGAGTAATGAAAATGAAAACAAAAATAAAAAAATTGGACCTAATTAAACTTTAAAGCTTTTGCACAATGAAGGAAACTATAAGCAAGGTGAAAAGACAGCCTTCAGAATAGGAGAAAATAATAGCAAACAAAGCAACTGACAAAGAATTAATCTTAAAAGTATACAGGCAACTCCTGCAGCTCAATTCCAGAAAAATAAATGACCCAATTAAAAAATGGGCCAAAGAACTAAACAGACAATTCTCCAAAGAAGACATACAAATGGCTAACAAACACATGAAAAGATGCTCAACATCACTCATTATCAAAGAAATGCAATCAAAACCACAACGAGGTACCATCTCATGCCAGTCAAAATGGCTGCTATCAAAAAGTCTACAAGCAATAAATGCTGGAGAGGGTGTGAGAAAAGAGAATCCTCTGACACTGTTGGTGGGAATACAAACTAGTACAGCCACTATGGAGAACAGTGTGGAGATTCCTTAAAAAACTTGAAATAGAACTACCATATGACCCAGCAATCCCACTGCTGGGCATACACACTGAGGAAACCACAATTGGAAGAGACATGTGTACCCCAATGTTATCGCAGCACTGTTTATAGTTGCCAGGACATGGAAGCAACCTAGATACCCACCAGCAGATGAGTGGATAAGAAAGCTGTGGTACATTTACACAATGGAATGTTACTCAGCCATTAAAAAGAATACATGTAAATCCATGGCTGATTCATGTCAATGTCTGACAAAAAAAAAAAGAAAGAAAGAAAGAAAGAAAAGAAATGTAAAGGAGTGTGTCATGGTGTAGTACTCAAATATATTCATACAGTTGAAATCATAAAAAATAAAAATAAAAAATAAAAACAATGCATTTGAAACTAGCACAGCCATTATGGAGAACAGGGTGGCGGTTCCTTAAAAAACTGGAAATAGAACTGCCATATGACCCAGCAATCCCACTCCTGGGCATACACACCGAGGAAACCAGATCTGAAAGAGACACGTGCACCCCAATGTTCATCACAGCACAGTTTATAATTGCCAGGACATGAAAGCAACCTAGATGCCCATCAGCAGACAAATGGATAAGGAAGCTATGGTCCATATACACAATGGAATATTACTCCGCCATTAAAAAGAATTCATTTGAATCAGTTCTAATGAGATGGATGAAACTGGAGCCCATTATACAGAGTGAAGTAAGCCAGAAAGATAAACACCAATATAGTATACTAATGCATATATATGGAATTTAAAAAGATGGTAACGATAACCCTATATGCAAAACAGAAAAAGAGACACAGATGTACAGAACAGAATTTTGGACACTGTGGGAGAAGGCGAGGGTGGGATGTTCTCAGAGAATAGCATTGAAACAATTATACTATCAAGGGTGAAACAGATCACCAGCCCAGGTTGGATGCATGAGACAAGTGCCCAGGGCTGGTGCACTGGGAAGACCCAGAGGGATGGGGTGGGGAGGGAGGAGGGAGGGGGGTTCAGGATGGGGAACACATGTAAATCCATGGCTGATTCATGTCAATGTATGGCAAAAACCACTACAATATTGTAAAGTAATTAGCCTCCAACTAATAAAAATAAATGAAAAAAAAAAATAAAAAGAATGCATTTGAATCAGTTCTAATGAGGTGGATGAAATGGAGCCTATTATACAGAGTGAAGTAAGTCAGAAAGAAAAACACCAATACAGTATATTAACGCATATATATGGAATTTGAAAAGATGGTAATGATGACCCTATATGTGAGACATCAAAAGAGACACAGATGTAAAGAACAGACTTTTGGACTCTGTTGGAGAAGGCGAGGGTGGGATGATTTGAGAGAATAGCATTGAAACGTGTCTATTATCATATGTGAAATAGATCACTAGTCCAGGTTCAATACATGAGACAGGGTGCTTAGGGCTGGTGCACTGGGACGACCCTGAGGGATGGGATGGGGAGGGAGGTGGGAGGGGGTTTCAGGAAGGGGAGCACATACACCCATAGCTGATTCAGGTCAATGTATGGCAAAAACCACTACAATATTGTAAAGTAATTAGCCTCCAATAAAAATAAATAATTTTTTTAAAAAAAGAAAGAAAAGGCAGAGGAGCAAGAGACCAAATTGCCAACATCTAACATCTGTTGGATCATAGAAAAAGCAAGAGAGTTCCAGAAAAACATCTACTTCTGCTTTATTGACTATGCCAAAGCCTTTGACTGTGTAAATCACAACAAACTGAGGACAATTCTTAAAGAGATGGGAATACCAGACCACCTTACCTGCCTCCTGAGAAATCTATATGCAGGTGAAGAAGCTACAGTTAGAACCGGACATGGAACAATGGACTGGTTCCAAATTGGGAAAAGTGTACCTCAAAGTTATTTATTGTCACCCTGCTTATTTAACTTACATGCAGAGTACATCATGCGAAATGCTGGACTAGATGAAGCACAAGGTGGAATCAAGACTGCCAGGAGAAATATCAACAACCTGAATCAATAATCTGAACATACAGATGACACCACACTTATGGAAGAAAGCAAAGAGGAACTAAAGAGCCTCTTGATGAAAGTGAAAGAAGAGAGTGAAAAAACTGGCCTAAAACTCAACATTCAAAAAATGAAGATCATGGCATCTGGCCCCATCACTTCATGACAAATAGATGGGAAAGAATGGAGACAGTGAAAGCCTTTATTTTCTTGGGCTCCAGAATCACTGTATATGGTGACTGCAGCCATGAAATTAAAAGATGCTGGCTCCTTGGAAGAAAAGCTATGACCAACCTAGACAGCATATTAAAAAGCAGAGACGTTACTTTGCCAACAAACGTCCTTCTAATCAAAGCTATGGTTTTTCCAGTAGTCAAGCATGGATATGAGATTTGGACCATAAAGAAAGCTGAGCACTGAAAAACTGATGCTTTTGAACTGTGGTGTTGGAGAAGACTCTTGAGAGTCCCTTGGATGGCAAGAAGATCCAACCAGTCCATCCTAAAAGAAATCAGTGCTGAATATTCATTGGAAGGATTGACACTGAAGCTGAAGCTCCAATATTTTGGCTATCTGATTCAAAAAACTGATTCATTAGAAAAGACCCTGATGCTGGAAAAGATTGAAGGCAGGAGGAGAAGGGAACAGAGGATGAGATGATTGGATGGCATCATCAACTCGATGGACACGAGTTTGAGCAAGCTCCAGGAGATGGTGATGGACGAGGAGGCCTGGCATGCTGCAGTTCATGAGGTTGCAAAGAGTCGGACATGATTGAGTGACTGAACTGAACTGAACTGAGCCCTGTCCTAGAGTTCACACTACTCAGTATCAATGCTAGTATTTGGCATGATCCAATTTTTAAACTCCCTGTCTTGAAATTATTGCTTCAATTTTTATTTCCTTGATTCCTGGTAGGTTGAAATATGATGCATATTTAGTAGACATCAAGCTTTCCTCTTCTGTGACTTGCCTGTTTAAATCCTTAAACTGGTTGCTTTCTCTTGCTAATTTATTGGATTTTAAATATATTTTAGATCCTAACTGTTACAAGTTTCACAACTATCCCTCAATGTGTGATTTATCTTTGCATTTTGTTTTTGTTCTTTCAGTTACACACATGCTTTTTGAAATTTTTGGAAAACTTTTATTTATGTATTTATTTTTGACTGTGCTGGGTCTTTGTTGCCGGATGGGCTTTTCTCCAGTTGCAGCAAGCAAAGGCTACTCTCTAGTTGTGGTGCATAGGCTTTTCTGCAATGGCTTCTCTTGTTGCAGAGCATAGGTTCTAGGTTGCATAGGCTCAGTAGTCGCGGTTCACAGGCTCTAGAGCACAGGCTAATAGTTGTACATGGGTTTAGTTGCTCCAGGGCATATGAGATCTTCCCAGATCAGGAATCAAACTCATGTCTCCTGCATTGGCAGGAAGATTCTTTATCACGGAGCCACCAGGGAAGCACCTTAAATTTTTAATGTAGTCAGATTTCTGAATCTTCCTCTTCAAGATGTGTATATTTGAATTTATAAGTACAATATTCTACATTTACTTTGTTTAACTTTTTATTTTAAAATAATTTAAACAAAAATTAAAGGTTCTGGATATTCTTTATCCAGACTCACTAACTGCCTTTTGTCACATTTGTTTTATTTTCTCTGTATACGCATAATTACTTTATTGCACATAAATATAATCATATGGTGTGTGCATGATCAGTTGCTTCAGTTGTGTCTGACTCTTTGTGACCCCATGGGCTGTAACCCGCCAGGCTCCTCTGTCCATGAGATTCTCCAGGCAAGAATACTGGAGTGGGTTGTCATGCCCTCTTCCAGGGGATATTCCTAACCCAGGAACTGAACCTGCATCTTCTGCATCTTTTGCATTGTATGTGGATTCTTTACTGCTGAGCCATCAGGAAAGCCCCAATATAATAATATAAGTGTTTTATATATTGCAACATCATATAGAAAATAATAAATTATATAATCTACATACTTAATATATTAACCACTGTTATTTTATTAGTATGCATTATTGATAATCTATTTTTTATAAGTCATTTGAAAGAATGTTGTACACATCATGCCTCTCTAATACTTCACTATATAGTTCCCCAAAACAAAGACATTCTCTCAGTATAGTTATCAAAATCAGGAATTTTAACATTGATTTAAAAAACTGTGATTTACAGTTCACACTCAAATTTTGTTAGTTTTTATAACAATATGTTTGGGAAGTTTTTTTCTGATATAATGTCTAGTTCAAAATAATACATTACATTTAATATTATGTCTATTAAGTCTCCTTAAATCTGTAATACTTCAGCCTTTATTTGCCTTTGCTAACATGGACTATTTTAATGTTAGCACAGTACTCAAAATAAATGTACAGTTATTTATTTTGTAAGATGTCCCTCAACTGTCAGATATTTTCCTAGGGATAGAACCATAACCATATTTCCCTGGTTATGGCAGGAATAATACATAAATTTTTTTCTATAAAAATTGCTTACTTTTATCTTTTAGCTCTATAATCACATACTTTCATATATGATGTGAGGTAGGGATGTTTTATTTTTCCATCTGGATACTGTTATCATTAATCAAAATGGTTTGTATTTATAAATTCTACTTCTGCCACATATCAATTTTCCATATATACATAGTACCTTTTCTGGGATTTCTATTCTGATCCATTGGTTTATTTGATCATTCTTGTGCCAATGTTACCTTAATTATCATAACTTTATAATAGGGCAAGACAATCTACTTTATTCTTATTTTCTGTCAAAATGTCTTGGCTATTATTGACCCTTTGTAGAGTTTCATGAACACACACACACATACACACACCTGATTAAGTATTTAATTGCATTGAATGAATAGATTAATTTCAGGGGAACTGCCATCTTTACAAGAACTAAATCATTCTTTTAAAGGACTGAACATGATTTATCTCTTTTATATACATCATTTATGTCTTTTGATAATGTTACACCCATAGGTTCTGTACATCTTTTGTTTCATAAATTCTGAATTATTTTCTAGGAATTTTTGTTTTGTTATTTTTTTAGGTGTTACATATTAAAAATCCATTTTACTGTAAAATGTATTTTAAAATCCCATGTTTTTACTACTGACAGATAGGAATACAAATGATTTGTGTATATTGATCTTATATACCACAGCTTTACTGAACTCTTTTAAGTTTAATAGTTTATGTTTCTGGATTATGAATATAGAAATCACTTTGTCTACATTGAGGATACTGTGGAATGGGCACGTTTGTCTGTTTAAAAGAAATATGCCTACCTTTCTGCCATAAAGAAAAAAAAATTTTATGCTTTGAATTTCTTTGGAATTATTGCTTTGATGTTTTGAGGTTTTAATCTGTTTCTTTTTATTGTAAGTAGCCTTGAAATCCCTATCAAATATGCTGCATTATGCTCCTTATCCCCATATTCTGCTCCACTTCTGCCCCATTTCTCACTTCTCTTTACAAAAATTTCTTTTTAAAATTTTCTGTATTCACTGTCTCCATTAGTTTTTTGCCTAGATTCTCTTGAACCCATTCCAATTTGGCTTTTATGTTACTCCTTCACTGAAATTGCTCCTGTCAATATCACCAGAAATCTCTATCCAGCCAAATAATGGGCTTCCCTGTAGCTCAGATGGTAAAGAATCTGCCTGCAATACAGAAGACCCAGGTTCTATCTCTGGTTTGGGAAGATCCCCTGAAGAAGGGAACGGCAACCCACTCCAGTATTCCATGCGGTTGCAACGAGTCAGACACGACTGAGTGAATAACACACAGCCAAATAAAGTTCACATCTCAATTCAGCTTTTCAGCAGCATTTGACACTTTTGCAATGGCTTCAGAGACACCATATTCTCCTGGCACTGACCACTCCCTCCAACTTGTTCTCCTTTGCTAGATCCTTTTTTTAATTCTAAATTATGGGATTTTGCAGAGTTCAATCTTAGTCACTATTTACTCTCACAGCCTTAATGGGTAATTTCATTCTATCTTCTGACTTTAACAACCAGCTCTATGTTGATGATTTCCAAGCATTAATCTCCAACCCAACTGTTCCCCTGAACTCCACACTTTTATATCTACCAACCTACTTAACATCTAAAGTGTTGGTCACTCAGTTGTGTCTGACTCTTTGCAACTCCATGGACTGTAGCCTGACAGGCTCCTCTGTCCATGGAATTCTCCAGGCAAGAACACTGGAGTGGGTAGCCATTCCCTTCTCCAGGGGATCTTCCTGGTGCAGGAGGCCAATCCTGCAATTGCAGGCCTCCTGCATTGCAGGCAGATTCTTTACCATGGATACAAGCACCCCAGTGTTCATTGCAACACTGTTTATAATAGCCAAAACAAGGAAGCGACCTAAATGTCCATTGACAGGAATGGATAAAGAAGATGTGGTACATATATACAATGGAATATTACTTAGCCGTTAAATATAATGAAATAATGTCATTTGCAGCAACATGAATGGACCTAGAGATTGTTATACTGAGTGAAATATTGTATGACATCCCTTAGATGCAGAATCTGAAGAGAAATGATAGAAATGAACTTATTTACAAAACAGCTCACAGACTTAGGGAATGAACTTTTGGTTGCTAGCGGGGAAAAAGAGGGGGAAGGGACAGTTAGAGAGTTTGGGATTGACTGCTATATTTTAAATGGATAAAAAATGTTTAGAAAAGGGAGCTCTGCTCAAGGTTATTTGGTAGCCTGGATGGGAAGGGAGTTTAGGGAAGAATGGATACAAGTATATGTTTGAAGGAGTCCTTTTGCTGTCCACCTGAAACTCTCACAACATTGTTATATTTCAATATAAAATAAAATTAAAAGTTTAAAAATAAATAAATGAGGAAAGTGTGATCTATTTAATTTCATTTCTCATGGATTCGTAATATGAAGAGCACTCCTATTTCAGGACATGGCTTTAAGGGGAAAACTAAAATATAGAAATTCCAAATCAACTACACTCCAATAAAATTAATTAGAATAAAACAAAATACATAAATCCAAAATAATTAAGATATACAATATATTTACTTGTGTTTTTGAGTACCAAGTGATATCACACCAAATTTATGCCATCACAATGGCTACCATAAAAAATAAACAAACCAAAAAGCAATATGTTGGTACCACTTTCTGTATTTCCCAAACTTTGCTATTATAAGAATGACCAGTTTGATATCTGCCACAACTCAGCTGAGTATTGTCTGAGAAAAATCATTAGAAATCAATTTGTTTCCTTCCAAATTCTCTTTACACATTGGAAATTCAGTAACAAGTGGCATGGTACCTTTTTAATCAGCCATTCATCTCAAAAGGGTGGTGAATGGAGTTGAAAGAAGAGCATGTTTTTCTTCTCAATTGTGTATTTCTTATAGCTATAGAACCAATAGGGCAGATAAGCATAGTTTTCAATTAGTACAGTATTCCATAAATCCTAGAAATAGATAACAGATAACTTAGAATAACATTTAAAGAAATTCACTATTATCAATCAGTGCACTATTCCTTTTTTTGTTTTATCACCTTCTTAACAAAGGGAAGTAAATCTTTGAGTCTTTCCCTTCCCAACTAATCTTGAAGTCATATTATTCTTCATTTTGGGCTTCCCTAGTGGCTTAGATAGTAAAGAACCTGCCAGCAATGCAGGAGGCCTGGGTTTAGGAAGATCCTCTAGAGGAGGGCATGGCAACCCACTACAGTATTCTTGCCTGGAGAATTCCTATGGATAGAGGAGTCTGGTGGGCTACAGTTCATGGGGTCACAAAGAGTCGGACATGACTGAGCAACTAAGCAGAACATTGGAAGCTAAAGTTATCAGAGGCTTCTACACAGCGCTGACAGTCTGCAGACTCGATTGCTCCCTTGTCAGATGCTGGAGTAATTTCCAAAAGGCTGCTAGTTTTCTTCTTTCTAGAAGCAGACTTTGGCCCTTCACACAATCCATTTCAAATGGGAAAAAAAATAATGCACCTTTGCCTCATGAATTCTCTTTATTAGTTTTTAAATGAGAATGAGCTCCAAACAGGAAGGTGTAGAGAAGGCAACAGGTACACCAACATGAGGGGGTACAGCAGGCTTCCTGAAGACAATGCCCAAGCCAAACTCTGAAGGAAGGATGTGAGTCAAGAAAATGGGTTTGAGTATTGTCAGGGCAGCAGGGTTTCGGTAAGAAGTGAAGAAGTGAGGAAAATCATGGAAAGAAATAAGAACATAGTCTGTACAGTGGAAAGGCATGGATCATGCAATTAATTCAAATACGAAACAAGGAATACTGAGTCTTGAGAGTGGACAGAAATTGAACAGTGGGCCATATTCACCACATTGGGGTGTACATTAGTTTGATAGGGCTGCTGTAAAAATTACTGCTAAGAATAGGGAAGCCTGGCATGCTGCAATTCATGGGGTTGCAAAGAGCCGGACATGACTGAGCAACTGAACAACAAGATGATTAAAAACAACAGATTTATTCTGTCACAATTTGGGATCAGAAGTTTGAAATCAAGGTTAATTCCTTCTGAAGGCTCTGAAGTAGAATCAGTTCCGTGCCTCTTTCCTAGTTTTTGGTAGCTGCTGGTGATTCTTGATGTTCCTTGACTTATAGGCAGCATCATTCTAATCTCTACCTCCATCTCCACATTATCTTTTCCTCTGAAGTTTCTTCCCTTCTCTGCTCCTCTAAGGACACTTGTCATTGGATTTAGGGCCCACAAGATGAGATGGTTGGATGGCATCACCAACTCGATGGACATGAGTTTGAGCAAGCTCCAGGAGTTGGTGATGGACAGGGAAGCCTGGCTTGCTGCAGTCCATGGGGTTGCAAAAAGTCAGACACTATTGACTGAACTGAACTAACCCAGGATGATCTCATCTCAAGATACTTAACTTAATTACATCTACATACACCTTTCTGCCAAATAAGGTCACATTCACAGGTTCTCGGTGGACATATCTTTTGGAAGACACCATTCATCCCATTTTACAGGGAGTGTAGGCATTGACTTGCAGGTAGTGAGGAGTCCTTCAGACTTTTCACAAGAAGAGATAAGATTTCTGTCACAGTAAGATGACTCAGCAAGGGCTGTGGAAGTAAGGATGGAGAGAAAGAGAGATTGAAATATTTAGGAGTTATGCTCAGTAGAACTAAACTGCTTAGATGTGGGGACTGAATAACAGGAAGGTCTCTGATGCTTCCCATAGTTACAGATTGCGCAAATCTGATGATTATACAGAGACACCAAAACAGAGAAGTGTTTAGAAAAGGATTATTCTTCCATTTTTGAAATGTTTTGATGGCCTTTTGGGTAGGTTATTGGAGAAATACAACAGGCTGAGCTAGAGATGTCAATTTGGTAGTCATCTCTGAATAAGTGAAGAGTGAAGATAAAAGCTGATGAGTTTTCAACAGTTGTAAAACTGAACTGTTTTCGAAACATATTCGGAAACTGAGGATATGATGTACAATATTTAGGCCCAAGAAGGAGCTGGAGAATACAGGACAAATGTCATGGGAGATAATTCAAGTCATAGAGGCTGGGAAACCAGAACAATTGCTTAGACATGTGGATGAACTGGTGTGGTGGACATTACCACAGCCTTGGTAGCATCTGTCCCCAGACAAGAGGAGTAAAGTGGAACAACCACATCTACTCTTTATTTGCACTGTGGAGCAAAGTGTGTAAGAGGTCTGAGCTAATGATGAAGGTGAGAAAGTCTCTAGGCTTAGTGCTTCAGCATTATTATATAAAACCACAAACTAACATAGGGAACTGTGAGCTAGGAGCCAGTACAAGAGAGAAAGCTACATTCTAGATAGTAAGGGGTTGCTGTTAGAAGAAGAGTGAAAACCAGCTTTTGGTTGGGTAGATAACTCTGGGACTTATAAATAGAGGATTTGGTAGGGATCATTCTTTTTTCTGATGTGTTTTCTCACCATGTGTTCCTCACCAAAGTTACCTGCCCATGGAGATAGACTAAATGCCACATAAACAGAGGCATTTTCTAAAAGAATTATAGAAGTCACAGTGCAGATTCCTGCCAAGATAGTTTACCAAGCTTATAGAAAAGAACCTCCACCATCACTCCAGCTACAGACATACAGATAAAAATTTTTGTTAAAAGCAAACTTTAAAATACATAGCCAAGTTCAAAAGAAAAAAATGAAATTCAAATTTTTACAGATCATAAATAAGAAGAAAATGGGAGTTCACACTCACTTTTGGGTCCAGGTTTGAGCCTGCCAGGGGAATAAAGTTTAAAATAGAAGCCTCAGGAGGGAGCTTTCCTGTCGTTAAACAGAAACATCTTCCCAGGATCCCAGGAATGAGCCCTAAGCAAGTTGCCCCTAGGAAGGATGGCCCACAATGGCTTCCTCATGTATCACCTAATTTTTCATTCATAACCAAAGTCCACCAAATCGATGAAGGAAACAATAGCATATGTGAAAGAGGACAATGCTGACCAATCAAACAAGTGGACCCAGAAGAAGCAGACACAATTCAGTGAACAGTGAAGAGCTTTAAAAAAAAGTCCCAGTGAATTTTTAGAGAGATTTGAGAAGATGCTACAGCTGCAAAGTAAGTTTAGGCTGCAATGTCAAAAGAGCAACTAGGAAAAAAAAAGAAATCTTAGAAATTAAAAATGTGATTGCCAAAATTAAAAGTGCTACCCAAAAGCTGGAAGAAAAAGAAATCTACAAAGTAAAACAAAGAGAGCATTGAAAGCATGGGGGAAAAATCAAGAGAGACCATTTTTATAATTTGTATCATACAGTATGACACAGATTAAAGAATATATGTAACATAGACATAAGTTACCATAATTAAATGAACACCAGTGGGCCCACTACCCAACTCAAGAATCAGAGCATCACCTACTGCTAATTAACTCCCTATTCCCATCTCCTGCTTCCCAACCAGAGATAAGTGAAATTTTGTGAATTTTGAGTTGATTATGACCTTGCTCTTGATATTTTATTTTGTGTGCATGTGAATGTATACTTAAACAATAGTTTTACTTGTTTTTGAACCTAAAACGAAAGGCATCATATTGACAGATCAGTAGAGGAAGATACATAGATAGACTTAAAGCCAGATTGAGAGGCAGCAAAGCACAGTAATTAAAAGTCAAACTGCCATGACACTGACTCCATCAGTGTCATTCCCAAGCGAGGCGACCTTACACAAGACACATACCACTTAAAGGCTCAGTTTCCTCACCTGTAAAGTGAAAATAATAATATCTCCTCCAAAGGGTTGTTATGGGGATTGAATGAATTACTTAGAGTTTGCCTGGCATAGAGTAACTGCTATGTAGATACTAACCATTATCACTATTGTTTTGTACTTTGTTTTCTGTGACCTTTCTTCACTCAACCTTATGTTTCTAAGATTTATCAGTTTTGCTGGATGTAATTGTCATTATTTTCTTCCATGCCTGCATGCTTAAGTTGTGTCCGACTTTTTGTGACCCTGTGGACTATAGCCTGCTAGGTTCCTCTGTCCATGGGATTCTCTGGGCAAGAATACTGGAGTGGGTTGCCATGCCTTCTTCCAGGGGACTTTCCTGACCCAGAGATCGAACCCACATCTTCTGCGTCACCTGCATTGCAGGAGGATTTTTTACCCACAGAGCCACCTGAGAAACCCTATTTTCTTCTACCGCATGATATTATATCATAAGAATATGCTGTATTTTCCCTTTTCATTCTACCAATCTATATTTTTGTTGTTTCACTTTTTTGCTATTAAAATCTATGACGCTATAAGCATTCTTATACCTGTTTCCTGGTGCATGGATGCAAAAGTTTCTCTAGAACATGCATTCATATGCCTAAAAATGGAACTGCTGGGCATATAAAAACGTGCAACTTTGCATGATAAAAGCAAATCACCATATTATTTTCCAAAATGATAAACACTTTATAGGATGTGAAACTTTCCATCGAGTTTAACTTCTTGGTATTGTAGACTTCCTAATTTTTTACTCTTCATTGAAAGTGAGATGATACTTCACTATGTTAATCTGCATTGCTATGCTTTTGAACACATTGAGTATCTTTCAAAATATTCATCAATTATGTTTCCTATTCTGTAAAATCCTGCTTATATGATTTGCTCATTTTTCTATTGGGTTTTGGCTTACTCATCTTGTTGATTGGTAAGAGTTCTTTATATATTTTTTAAATGTTTTTAATTTAAATGTTTAAATATTTTTAAATATATTTTTTATATATTTTTTAAAATTACACTTTGCCAATAATATGTTATATGAATATCTTTTCCAAGTTTGGGGCTAATCTTTTCACTTAATTGATGATGTGTTCTGATGAACAGAGGCTCTCAAATTTAAAACGATCAACTTTATCAATTTTTTGTTTAGCATTTTCTCTATCTTGAGGTAAAAAAAAAGTATCTCCTTCATTTCTGATCAAAGTTTTAAAGTTTGCCATCACCTTTAAATCTAATTCATCAGGGACTTAAAAATATATATAATCAAAGCTATGATTTTTCCAGTAGTCATGTTTAGATGTGAGAGTTGAACCATAAAGAAGGCTGAGCACTGAAGAACTGGTGCTTTCAAACTGTGGTGCTGGAGAAGACTCTTGAGAATCCCTTGGACTACAAGATCACACCAGCCTGTCTTAAAGAAGATCAACCCTAAATATTCATTGGAGGACTGATGCTGAAGCTGAGGCTCCAATACTTAGGCCACTGATGTGAAGACCTGACTCATTGGAAAAGATCCTGATGCTGAGAAAGATTGAGGACAGGAGGAGAAGGGGACAACAGAGGATAAGATGGTTGAATGGCATCATCAGCTCAATGGACATGAGTTTGAGCAAACTCATGATAGTTTCCTATCATGAAGGATGTGTCCTTCCTAGTGAAGGACAGGGAAGTCTGGCATGCTGCAGTCCATGGGGTCACAAAGAGTCAGACATGACTTAGTGACTGAACAACTAGTTGAAACTATAAGATATAACTCCAGTTTTTTCAAATTCCCAGTATATATTTCTATATCATTTATCAAATAACTCTCCTTTCTCTATTGATTTGTAATATGGGTGTATTAGATTACTCGGCTTCTCTGGTGGCTCAGACAGGGCTCCCCAGGTGGCTTAGATGGGGAGAATTTGCCTGCAATGCAGGAGACCTCTGTTCAATCCCTGGGTCGGGAAGATACCCTGGAGAAGGGAATGGCTACCCTCTCCAGTATTCTTGCCTGGAGAAATCCATATACAAAGGAACCTAGTGGGCTACAGCCCATGGGGTTGCAAAGAGTCAGACATAACTTAGTGACTAACACACTTAGATTATTAGAGCCACAAGAATTTATTTATCTACCACAAACTTAGTGGCTTAAAACAACAGAAATGTATTATCTCACAGGTTTAGAAGCTAAAAGTTCAAAATCAAGATGTTAGTATGATTGGTTCCTTCTGAAGGCTTTGAGGGGAAAATCACCCTTTCCCTCCCTGCTAGTTTCTGGTGATTGACTACAATCCATGTTCCTTAGCTTGAATATGCATCATTCCTATTTCCACTCTCATCGTCTCATCAGTCTTTTCTCTGTCTGTGTCCTCTCATCTTCTTGTAAGGACACTGGTATTGGATTCAGGGCCCAGGAGAGTTTCATCTCCAAACCCTTAATTAATTACATCTGCAATTATATCCAAGTAAGGTCACATTGTGGAGTCAATTGTTCTTGTTCACTCACTCAGTTGTGTCCAACATTTTGCAACCCCATGGACTGCTTCACGCCAGGCTTCCTTTTCCTTCAATATTTTCCAGAGCTTGCTCAAACTCATTCCCATTGAGTTGATGATGTCATCCAACCATTTCATCTTCTGTTGTCCCCTTCTCTTCCTGCCCTCAATCTTTCCCAACATTATGGTTTTTTCCAATGAGTTGACTCTCCTCACAGTGGCCAAAATATTGGAGCTTCAGCACCAGTCCTTCCGATGAGCATTAAGGGTTGATTTCCTTTAGGATAGACTGTTTTGATCTCCTTGTAGTCCAAGGAACTCTCAAGAGTCTTCTCCACTACAATTTGAAAGCATCAGTGCTTTGGTCCTCAGACTTCTTTATGGTCCAACTCTCACATCCAAACATAACTACTGAAAAAACCATAGCTTTGGCTAGACAGACCTTTGTCAGCAAAGTGATGTCTCTGCTTTTTAACACTCTGTTTAGGTTCAATCATAGCTTGTCTTCCAAGGAGCAAGTATCTTTTAATTTCATGGCTCAAGTCACCATCAGCAGTGATTTTGGAGCCCAGGAAAATAAGATCTGTCATTGTTTCCATTTTTCTCCCATCTATTTCCCATGATCACACCATTGTGGTTATCTGGGTCATGAAGTAGAGTTCTTCAGTGCATTCTTGCCACCTCTTCTTAATATCTTCTGCTTCTGTTAGGTCCATAATATTTCTGTCCTTTATTGAGCCCATCTTTGCTTGAAATATTCCCTTGGTGTCTCTAATTTTCTTGAAGGGATCTCTAGAATCTCCCATTCTATTGTTTTCCTCTACTTCTTTGCATTGATCACCGAGGAAGGCTTTCTTAACTCTCCTTGCTATTCTTTGGAACTCTGCATTCAAATGGGTATATCTTTTCTTTTCTCCTTTGCTTTTTGCTTCTCTTCTTTTCACAGCTATTTGTAAGGCCTCCACAGACAGCCATGTTGTTTTTTTACATTTCTTTTTCTTGGGGATGGTCTTGATCACTGCCTACTATACAAGGTCATGGACCTCCATCCATAGTTCTTCATTCACTCTGTCTATCAGATCTAACTCCTTGAATCTATTTGTCACTTCCACTGTATAATGGTAAGGGATTTGACTTAGGTCATACCTGAATGGTCTAGTGGATTTCCCTACTTTCTTCTACTTAAGTCTGAATTTGGCAATAAGGAGTTCATGCTCTGAGCCACAATCAGCTCCCGGTCTTGTTTTGCTGATGGTAAAGAACTTCTCCATCTTTGGCTGCAAAGAATACAATCAATCTGATTTTGGTATAGACTATCTGCTGATGTCCATGTGTAGAGTCTTCTCTTGTGTAGTTGGCTTAGGAAGCATCACTATGAACAAAGCTAGTGGAGGTTTTGGAATTCCAGTTGAGCTATTTCGAAGCCCACAAGATGATGCTGTGAAAGTGCTGCACTGACTGGAAAATATCAGTTTTCATTCCAATCCCAAAGCAAGGCAATGCCAAGGAATGCTCAAACTAGTGCACAATTGCACTCATCTCACACACTAGCAAAGTAATGCTCAAAATTCTACAAGCCAGGCTTCAACAGCACAGGAACCATGAACTTCCAGATGTTCAAGCTGGATTTAGAAAAGGCAGTGGAACCAGAGATCAAATTGCCAACATCGGTTGGATCATCAAAAAAGCAAGAGAGTTCCAGAAAAACATCTACTTCTGCTTTATTGACTATGCCAAAGCCTTTGACTATGTGGATCACAATAAACTGTGGAAGATTCTTAGGAGATGGGAATAGCAGACCACCTGACCTGCCTCTTGAGAAATCTGTATGCAGGTCAGGAAGCAATAGTTAAAACTGGGCATGGAACAACAGACAGGTTCCAAATCGGGAAAGGAGTACATCAAGCCTGTATATTGTCACCCTGCTTATTTAACTTATATGCAGAGTACATCATGAGAAACACTGGGCTGGATGGAGCACAAGCTGGAATCAAGATCGCCAGGAGAAATATCAATAACCTCAGATATACAGATGACACCACCCTTATGGCAGAAAGCGAAGGAGAACTAACAAGCCTCTTCATGAAGGTGAAAGAGGAGAGTGAAAAAGTTGGCTTAAAACTCAACATTCAGAAAACCAAGATCATGGTATCTGGTCCCATCACTTCATGGCAAATAGATGGGGAAACAGTGGAAACAGTGACAGATTTTATTTTGGGGGGCTCCAAAATCATGGCAGATGGCGACTGCAGCCATGAATTAAAAGACGCTTGCTCCTTGGAAGAAAAGCTGTGACCAATCTAGACAGCATATTAAAAAGCAGAGGCATGACTTTGCCAACAAAGATCCATCTAGTCAAAGCTATGGTTTTTCCAGTAGTCATGTATGGACGTGAGAGTTGGGCCATAAAAAAAGCTGAGCGTTGAAGAATTGATGCTTTTGAGAACTGTGTTTGGAGAAGACTCTTGAGAGTCCCTTGGACTGCAAGGAGATCCAACCAGTCGATTCTGAAGGAAATAAGTCCTGAATTCATTGGAAGGACTGATGCGAAGATGCCACCTGATGCGAAGAATTGATTCGTTTGAAAAGATCCTGATGCTGGGAAAGAGCGAAGGCAGGAGGAGGAGGGGACGACAGAGGATAAGATGGTTGGTTGGCATCACCAATTCAATGTACATGAGTATGAGTAGACTCAGGGAGCTGGTGAAGGAGAGGGAGGCCTGGCATGCTGCAGTCCATGGGGTCGCAAAGTGTCGTGCACGACTGAGCGACTGAACTAACTGATTGGCTGATTTGCCATAAAGTGATGATCTTAGTTTTCTGAATGTTGAGTTTTAAGCCATCTTTTTCACTCTTCTCTTTCACATTCATCAAGAGGCTCTTTAGTTTATCTTCATCTTCTGCCATTAGGGTGGTGACATTTGCATATCTGAGGTTATTGATATTTCTCCTGGCAATCTCCTGGCAATTCCAGCTTGAGCTTCATTCAGCACTGTCAACATCAAGTTTCCATATGATGAAGGGTCTAGTTCTCAGCTCTTAGTTCTATTCCATTCATCTGTTTTTCTATCCTTGAAACAATACCAGACTGTCTTAAATACTACATATGTTTTAATTCTTTTATAGTAATTATTGATATCTGAAAGGCAAGTCCCCCGTCTTCATCTTCTTCTCCTCTAGAGTGTATTGGCTATTCTTGGGACTTTGGTTATCTATATAAATTTAAGCATCAGCTTGTCAAATTTCTTTTTAATATCCTGTTGGAATTCTATTGACGTTGCATTGAATTTATGAAAAACTGACATCTCTGCATTATTGGATCCTTTACAATATACTCTAGCTCTCTCTTTGCTTCAGTTTCCTTTAATGTCTTTCAATAAAGTATTATGTTTTCTCCATATAGTTCTTTTAGATCTTTTTTTTTTTTTTAGGTTTCCAGCAAATTTAATACTTTTTTTTTTTTTTTTTTTAGGCTTTTAGATCTTTTTTGAGAAAGTTTTTATTTGGAATAACTTTTGATTCATAGAGAAGCAACAAAGATAACACAAAAGGTCTGGGTTTACCCCTCATGTCGTTTCCCCTAATGTTAATATCTTTGTTGTTGTTCAGTTACTATATTGTGTCCACCTCTTCATGACCCCATGGACTGTAGAACACCAGGCTTCCCTGTCTTTCTCTATCTCCCAGAATTTGCTCAAGCTCATGTCCATTGAGTCAGTGATGTTATCTAACCATTTCATCCTCTGTCACCCCCTTCTCCTCTTGCCCTCAACCTTTTCCAACATGAGGATCTATTCCAGTGAGTCAACTCTTCACATTAGGTGGCCAAAGTGTTGGAATTTCAGCTTCAGCATCAGTCCTTCCAATGAATATTCAGGGTTAACATAAATCTTTTAAAAAAATTTTTCAGCTGCACCACTTGGCATGTGGAATACTAGTGCCCCAACCAGGGATCAAAATTGCACCCCATATATTGAAAGCATGGAGTCTTAGCCACTGGACCACTAGAGAAGTCCCTCTTAGATAAACCTTTTGTTAGATCTACTCCTTGTTAATTTATCTACTGTACTGCTATTCTAAATGGTGAATATTAATTCAGGTGATTCAGCAATCAAATAATAAAGTTCTCCAAAAATGGAAACAAAAAACAGAGGGGAGGAAATCACTGGAGTAAAATTTCTAAAAGCTGAAGAGAAAACAAACTTTAAATTGCAAGATCCCACTCAGTGCTTAGCAAGATGAACAAAAAATAGAATCTCACCTAGACGCTTCCTTGTGAAATTCAGAATGCCAAAGGGAAGAGAAGATCTTAAAAGCCATGTTAAGATTGTTTGCTGTAAAATGTGTTATCCTGGAGAGCAGCTTCTACATCTAATTCAGAGTCTCTGTGTTGACTTTTACCTTCTGAAAACATGATCTCCTTTTATGTCCTCAGTAGTTCTGAAGTGTTCTCATGTAGGTTTTGCATATTCCTGCTAAGTTTATTCCTAGGTGGTTTATATTTGTGCTGCTGTTATAAATTGAACTTTTTCATATTTTCTGGCTACCACTGGTATAAGAACACTACTGGTTTTTATTTCCATTGCCCTTTATTGGTCACATATGCAACTAGTACTGTTTTGATAGATTTTTAGTTGACTGTAATTATCCTGTTAGATAATCATATAGACAAATATATAATCTTCAAATAATGACAATTTTTTCTTTCTTAGCTCTCTTGTTGCTTTTTCTTTTCTTATTACTCTGGCTGGAACGTTCAAAAAGTTTTGAATAATAGCAATAATACTGAATAACCTTGTTATTTTCAACTGCACTCTTAAGATAATAAGTGCTTTTGGTTTCAGGAAGTGTTTCTATCATTTTATAGAATAAAGAGATGTGGAAATTTACCATGCTTGTGCTAATTGACATGATCCACTTCAACCTTTTAATTTGATGAGTTTAAGCAAAATATTCCAACTATTGAACCATCTTTACATTCCTGGCATAAATCCTACTAAGTTAAGCTATGCTATGTACTGGATTATGTCCTCCTCAAATTAGTATATTGAAACCCTAATTTCAAATGTGATGGTATTTGGAGATAGGGCCTTTGGGAGCTGATTAGATTTAGATGAGATCATGAGGATGGGGTCCTCATGTTGATATTAGTGCCCTTATAAGAAGAAATACCACAAACCATGATCTTTTTTTTCTGTTTTCCATGTGAGGACACATCAAGCAGGTAACTGTCTATAAGACAGGAAGGGAGCTCTCACCAGAAACAGACCATGCTGGCACCTTGTCTTGGACTTCATGCCTCCAGGACTGTGAGAGAATAAATTTCTATTGTTTAAGCCAACCAGTCTGGTATTTTGCTATGGCAGCCTCAGCTGACTAAGACAGAACTCCTCCTGCTCAACTGCCTTGAGCTGGGACATCAGTCTTTTCCTGCCATCTGACCCTACTTCTTTTGGGTCTTGAGCCTCCTAGCTTTCCGACTGGAACTTACACCATTGGTTCCTGGGCCTTCAGACTCAGAATAAAACTATACTATCAGCTTTCCTGGGTCTTCAGATTGCTAACAGCAGTTCCTGGGAGTTGTCGGCCTCCGTGATTGCAGGAGCCAATCCCTTTTGATAAATCTGTGTGTATGTGTATACTATTGGTTCTGTTTCTCTGGGGAATCCTAACAAATAAATACAAGGTGTGCGAGAGTGCTCGGGTGCTCAGTCAGGTCCAGCTCTTTGTGATCCAATGGGTATAGCCTTCCAGGCTCCTCTGTCCATAGAAATTTCCAGGCAAGAATACTGGAGTGGGTTGCCATTTCCTTCTCCAGGGAGTACAAGATGTATTGCTCTTTTAATACATTCCTCAGTGTATCTGCCAGTGGTTTATTTATACACTGTTAACTGTTGTTTTTCTGTAGTTTTTGTATTTATGGATACCATTTTCAGCATTAAGCTCTAGCACTGGGTTGCTGTCAACCTTGTAAAATTAATTGGAAATTTCACCCTTTTTTCTTTGCTTGAAGCAATTTAAATAGCAAAGAAAGTAGTGTATGTTTCTTGTGAGTATCCTGAAATTTTTCTTTAAAAATTATCTGAGCCTGGCATGCTTATTATGAATAATTCTGTGACAGTTTTTTTCCTTTTTTATTTTTGTCCATGCCACGCATCTTGTAGGATCTTAGTTCCCCAACTAGGGATTGAATCCAGGCCACAGCAGTGAAAGATCTGAGTCCTAACCACTGGACCACCAGGGAATTCCCTGTGACTATTATTATTATTATTTCCTCCATGGTTATTTTTCCATTCAGGTTTTCACCTTCTTTGAGTCTATTTTAATAATTTTTATTTCCCCAGAAAATCATCCATTTTATCCAGAATATTTATTAGGATTAAGTTGTACATTGTGATTTCTTTAAACATTTTTAGTTTCACCTTTTTATATAATAATATTCCCTAGCATTGCATATTTGTATGAAGTCTCTTTTACTCTCTACCACTCTTATAACTGGTATGTATATCTGGTTCAAGTTATATAACTGGTTGAGTTTATATAAACTAGTGTTTTGAATGATGCTGATGCTAAAGCTGAAGCTCTGATACTTTTGCCACTTGAAGGGAGGAACCAACTCATTAGAAAAGATCCTGATGCTGGGAAAGATTGAAGGCAGGAGAAGAAGGAGATGACAGAGGATGAGATCATTGGATGGCATCATCGACTCAATGGACATGAGTTTGAGCAAGCTCCAGGAGATGGTGAAAGACAGGGAAGCCTGGCATGTTGCAGTCCATAGAGTCACAAAGAGTCAGACATGACTGAGTGACTGAACAACTGAACAACAAGAACAATTTCTGACCCTTTTCTTAATGGTTGTATTTTTTCTTCATTTTCATAGGTAATTTTATTTGGTTTTTAGAAAAACATATACAATACATGGGAGCCTCAGTTCTCTTAAATAGTTTTAAATTAAAAGTATGCAAGTGAGAGGATGAGTGTATTTCCACAATTAGAACATCAACACTGTTTAGCAAAGGGGTAGATAGGAATTTTTGCAGCAAGTCACAAACATTTACAGGAATGATAGGAAGTGAGTAGGAGCAGCTTGAGGGTGGTGGGCCAGCCAGCTCAGACAACACAGTGGGGATAAGGGTTTCATCTCACCGCTTTAGTTTGAATTTAATAAAAGAATGATTTGCCTATCCTAGCCACTACAGCTTTTAGTACAAATATTTGAATGTGGGGAGGAGGCCCTCCAGGGCTCTACCGACAAGCTAACTGGGTCAACCAGAGCCTGCCCTTTCAGTCTGGTATTCAGCTGTACTGAGATGTACTAGGATTACCTGTCAGTCACAATTCTACTGGTAGCAGATGTAACAAACTCAAAGGCTTGGAGTATTGTTAATGCCATTTGTTTTGGATTAGACTTCTGCTTTCTCCTAAATATTCTTAATAAATTCACAGTATACACAGAGATACCAAGGGAACATTTCATGCAAAGATGGGTTTGATAAAGGACAGAAATGGTATGGACCTAACAGAAGCAGAATATATTAAGAAGAGGTGGCAAGAATACACAGAAGAACTGTACAAAAAAGATCTTCACTACCCAGATAATCACAATGGTGTGATCACTCACCTTGAGCCAGACATCCTGGAATGTGAAGTCAGGTGGGCCTTAGAAAGCATCACAATGAACAAAGCTTGTGGATGTGATGGAATTCCAGTTGAGCTGTTTCAAATTCTAAAAGATGATGCTGTGAAAGTGCTGCACTCAATATGCCAGCAAATTGGGAAAACTCAGCAGTGGCCACAGGACTGGAAAAGGTCAATTTTCATTTCAATCCCAAAGAATGCTCAAACTACTGCACAGTTGCACTCATCTCACACGCTAGTAAAGTAATGCTCAAAATTCTCCAAGCCAGGCTTCAGCAATACGTGAACTGTGAACTCCCAAATGTTCAAGCTGGTTTTAGAAAAGGCAGAGGAACCAGAGATCAAATTGCCAACATCCACTGGATCATTGAAAAAGCAAAAGAGTTCCAGAAAAACATCTATTTCTACTTTATTGACTCTGCCAAAGCCTTCAACAGTGTGGATCACAATAAACTGTGGAAAATTCTGAAAGAGATGGGAATACCAGACCACCTGACCTGTCTCTTGAGAAACCTGTATGCAGGTCAGGAAGCAACAGTTAGAACTGGACATGGAACAACAGACTGGTTCCAAATAGGAAAAGGAGTACATCAAGAGTGCTGTACTGTCACCCTGCTTATTTAACTTATATGCAGAGTACATCATGAGAAATGCTGGGCTGTGAGAAGCACAAGCTGGAATCAAGATTACTGGAAGAAATATCAATAACCTCAGATATGCAGATGACACCACCCTTATGGCAGAAAGTGAAGAACTAAAGAGCCTCTTGATGAAAGTGAAGGAGAGGAGTGAAAAGGTTGGCTTAAAGCTCAACATTCAGAAAACTAAGATCATGGCATCTGGTCCCATCACTTTATGGCAAATAGATGGGGAAACAGTCGAAACAGTATCAGACTTTATTTTCTTGGGCTCCAAAATCACTGCAGATGGTGACTGCAGCCATGAAATTAAAAGACACTTACTCCTTGGAAGGAAAGTTATGACCAATCTAAACAGCATATTAAAAAGCAGAGACATTACTTTGCCAACAAAGGTCCATCTAGTCAAGGCTATGGTTTTTCCAGTGGTCACATATGGATGTGAGAGTTGGACTGTGAAGAAAGCTGAGTGCCGAAGAATTGATGCTTTTGAACTGTGGTGTTGGAGAAGACTCTTGAGAGTCCCTTGGACTGCAAGGAGATCCAACCAGTCCATTCTAGAGGAGATCAGTCCTGGGTGTTCATTGGAAGGACTGATGCTGAAGCTGAAACTCCAATACTTTGGCCACCTCATGTGAAGAGTTGACTCATTGGAAAAGACCCTGATGCTGGGAGGGATCGGGGTCAGGAGGAGAAGGGGACGATAGAGGCTGAGATGGCTGGAAGGCATCACCAACTCAATGGACATGAGTTTGAGTAAACTCCGGGAGTTTGTGATGGACAGGGAGGCCTGGCGTGCTGCTATTCATGGGGTTGCAAAGAGTCGGACACGACTGAGCGACTGAACAACAATAATGCTAAGTGGAAAAAGCTAATGACAAAAGATCATATCTATTTATATTAAATGTCCTGAGCAAGCAAACCTATAGAAACAGAAAGTAGATGAGTGGTTGCCTATGACTGATGGTAAGTGGGAAGAATTAAAGAATGATAACCAAGAGGTGTGGGGTTTCTTTTTGGGGTAATGAAAATCTGCTAAAATTCACTGAGGTGATGAATGCACAGTTCTGTGAATACACTAAAAGTCACTGATTTATATCCTTCAAATGAGGGAATATTAATTATATCTAAATAAAGCTGATTAAAAAGAACAAATATCTCAAAGGCAATAGCTTTCTGGTATAATGTGGTAATTATAACGAATTACAACCTTTGTTGTCTTTAAACAAAAGTTTATCTGAACTCTTGAGAACTCGACTCAATGCTTTGCAGTGACCTAAATGTGAAGGAAATCCAAAAAAGAGGGGATATATGCATATATATGGGATGCCCTCATAGGTTAAGAATCTGCCTGTGATGCAGGATACCCAGGTTTGATTCCTGGGTCAGGAAGATCCTCCCTGATGAAGGAAATGGCAACCCACTCCAGTATTCTTTCCTGGGAAATCCCATGGACAGAGGAGCTTGGTGGTCTACAGTCCATGAGGTCGCAGAGTCAGACACGACTGAGCAACTAGGCACACAGCGTATGTATATATACAAACTGATTCACTTTGCTGGACAGTAGAAACTAACACAATATTGTAAAGCAACTATGTGTTTAGTCATCAGTTATGTCCAATTCTTTGTAACCTCATGGACTGTAGCCAGCCAGGATCCTCTGTCCATGGGATTTTCCAGACAACTACTGGAGTGGGTAGCCATTTCCTTCTCCAGGGGATCTTCTTGATGCAGAGATTGAACATGAGTTTCCTGCATTGGAGGCAGATTCTTTACCATCTGAATCACCAGGGCAGTCCAACTATACTCCATTTAAAAAAAATTTTTTTTAAGTTTATCTGGACTCTAAAATGTAAAAAATATGGCACTACTTGGTTAAAGCAGGCATGAGAACACCAGAGTCCAATCTTCTTGCCCTTGCCTTGTTCCTTCCTTCAAGGGACACTTGAGAACACCAGGGCCCCATGGAGTATGATTTAAAACCCCCTACATTTAAAAACAGGGGCTTCCAGGGGGTGCAGTGGTAAAGAATCCACCTGCCAATGCAGGAAATGCAGGAGACTTGGGTTCAATCCCTGTGTCAGGAAGATACTCTGGAAAAGGAAATGGCAACCACTCCAGAATTCTTGCTGGGGTAATCCCATGGACAGAGGAGCTTGGCGGGCTATAGTCCATGGGATCAAAAGAGTTGGACATTACTGAATACACACATGCACACCTTTTAAAATATAATGGAAGCCTTTTTTTTACAGTAACAACAAAAATTACAATAACTATAAACAACCTGGATGAGAGCCATATAACACAATTTTGAATCACTTCACTGACAAATACAAAGACAGACCTGAAAACAAACCTCTTCTATTTTGGCATTATTTGTTTACAAGAGACAGGATTTTGGAGAACAAATTTTCTAAAGTTCAAGGCTTTTGTCATTTTGGGGCCCTAATTATGAAATTTTAAAAGAGAAAAAGGACATACTATCCTCACAGGGAGCTTCCAGGGTGCCTCAGTAGTAAAGAATCTGCCTGCCAGTGCAAGAGACATGGATTCGATCCCTGGGCTAGGAAGATCACCTGGAGAAGGAAATGGCAGCCTTCTCCAGTATTCTTGCCTGGGAAATCCCATGGACAGAGGAGCCTGGTGGGCTACAGTTCATGGGGCTGCAAAAATGTCAGACTTGACTTAGAGATTAAAACAACAACAATCCTCACAGGCCTCAGACACAACTGCAGGAGCAAATTTGAGTAACTGTAAGGATGTAACAAACACTTTATCCCCCTCATCTTGGTGTAGACCCTGGATAAGTCAGATCTGATCTTTTTTTTCCAAGTGTATTCTATATTGCTACTATCATTGTTGATGTGTAATTATTAGATTTCAGGACCCAACTTAACAATCTCATCTACTATTTTTCATCCTATAGACACAATAAAAAGATATCAACTTAAGAGACAAATCTAAGTTCAAATCCCCTTTGTCACTTAGTTTTTTATCTGTGAAATGTGAGCCATAATATCTGCCTTGTTGTTCAGGTTCTTCAATCGTGTCTGACACTTTTGCAACCCCATGCACTGCAGCCCGCCAGGGGCCCCTGTCCATGGGATTCCCCAGGAAAGAATACTGGAGCGGGTTGCTATTTCCTTCTCCAAATACCTGCCCTATAGGCTTTTTATTAGAATTAGAGGCTATGCATGTAAAACACCTAGCATAGGGTTTAGCACTTGGTAGCACTGATAAAATTGATACATCTTACATTATTATTAGTAACAATGATAGTAATAAAAGTAAACCTAATAACTAAAAAAAAAATTATAACAGCCTAAATACTCTGACTAGAAAAGTATTGCCTAAGATCAATCAATGTAATATAGGTTGAAAATTTGTTTCTCTGTAAGATGCACTTCTTTATGATAGATGTAACCTGTCTCTACACTTACATAAGATGCTCATGAGGTTGGGGTGGGAGTTAAAAGGAAAGGATTTCAAGATTAAATAAACATGGGAAATGCTTTATACAGCCAGACCCGCTTCTAAAATTATTAAGAACTGGGGCAGGTGATCAACACTCTCAGTTTCCTGGGGCATGGGACATTCAGTGCTAAAATGAGAAAGTCCTGGGCAAACTGGGATAGTTGGTCACCCTAACTGATGAAATATATCATATATTTAAAAGTAAAAATTATAGTCAAGCTAATAAACTGTTGTTCTATGCTTTCCTCTTGACAAAGATACTGTCAAAATGACATAAAAGGCTGGGTTCACAGTTAGAAATTCTGGACTACTAGGAGTTTTACAGTAGAACATGGCTTGGTCAAGAGAGGGAGTTCCCAGTTTGTGGCTTTACCCACCCCACTTCTTAGCCTAAAAGACGAAGAGGCCTACAGACACTTAAACCTGTGCATCCACAGCCCATCCACACCTCTCTCCCCTTCAAACAGCTGTGTCAGAACCACTGGTGGGGAAATCTGCTCACTGAAATGGCCATTCAGGTTCTATAGGTTGGTTTGGACCATCTGAGTGCTGTATTCCAGGGTCCTAGTAGCTGCAGTATGGTCTAGAAAAATGGGTGGGTTCTGAGTAGGCACATATCCTCAGTTCTGGAGACTCCTTACCCTTCTAAGATGAAGTTCAGGGAAGTAGTCAACTTGTTGCATTCTTAGGGCAATGATGCATGTTGTAATTTTGACTCTAGAAGGCACATGATTCATGTTAGCATATAAAATGTTTTCAGCTGTTCTCAGTAAAAGAAGTTATTTAACTATTTTTCCAAACATTTACTAATTTATATCTCTATAGACTTTCCTTTTTATATACAATATATTAACATCACATCAAGCATACTTAGAAAATACTAATGTGGAGAGAAACACATGGTCAAGCTCACCTACATATTCAATCACAATTTAATTATGTTAAGTAGTGCCTCACAGAAAAGACCAGAAACAACTTGAGTTATTTTATTGATTATTTAAGCTCTTTCCTGCTTGTTTCTCCAAGAGAACAATTATCTTAGGATTTCAGAATGTTCCTGTAGCAATACCTTATAACCCTCATTCTTATCCACACTGATATCTAGATCAGTAGATAAACATGGTGCAATAACTATGAGTACTAAATATTCTTTCTTTTTTTTTTTTAAATTTCAACCTAAGCTAAACATAGCCCAAAACCTAGAAGTGGACACCAGGGCACAGACAGAAAGCTTTGGGGAAAATCCCTCTATCTCTGGATCAAAGAAGAGAATGGCATTGTTGTTGTTCAGTTGCTAAGTTGTGTCCAATTCTTTGTGACCTCGTGGACTGTAACACACCAGGCTCCTCTGTCCTCCATTAGCTCCCAGAGTTTGCTCAAAATCATGTCCATTGAATTGGTGATGTTATCCAACCATCTCATCCACTGCCATCCCCTTCCCTTTTTGCCTTCAATCTTTCCCAGCATCAGGGTCTTTTCCAACGAGTCAGCTCTTTGCAGCAAGTGGTCAGAGTATTAGAGCCTCAGCTTCAGCATCAGTCCTTCCAATGAATATTCAGGATTGATTTCTTTTAGAATTAACTGGTTTAATCTCCTTGTAGTCCAAGGGACTCTGAAGAGCCTTCTCCCATACCACAATTTGAAAGCATCAGTTCTTTGGCATTCAACCTTCTTTATGGTCCAGCTGAAACATAACTAGTGAGAAAACCATAGCTTGGACTATGCGGACCTTTGTTGGCAAAGTGATGTCTCTGCTTTTTAATACACTGTCTAGTTTTGTCATAGTTTTTGTTCCAAGGAAAAAATGTCTTTTAATTTCACGGCTGCAGTCACTGTCCACAGTGATTTTGGAGCCCAAGAAAATAAAGTCTGTCATTGCTTCCACTTTTCCCCCTTCTATTTGCCATGAAGTGATGGGACCAGATGCCATGATCTTAGTATTTTTAATGTTGACTTTCAAGCCAGCTTTTTCCACTCTCCTCTTTAACCCTTAGCAAGAGACTCTTTAGTTTTTCTTCACTTTCTGCCATGAAAAACAGAATAGGAAACTCCTGAAACTCAGATAGAGTAGGAGAAACTCCAATATTTCCCTTCTTTTCTGTGTTCTTTTGTGCCCCAACCACCAACCTATTTCACAGTGGCATTGTAGTAACATCAAGGGGACCTCAAAATAGCAAAAATTCTGAGGGTGACCTTTCTAATTAGAAGAGATTCCCCAAGAGAGTAAGAACTCCCAATACTTTTTTCCTCTCCCTAACATCCCACCGTTTGGCCTGAGATGTGGTATCACCACTGGAAGTAGACTGAGCAGGATAATAAAGCTGCAAACTTCTGGCCAGAGGATCAAAAGGGGAGAGACTTGGGAAACCAGAAAGTGGTGGAAGATCACAAAGAGGGGGGAGCTCAGAAAATTGACTTCTTAAAGTTGTTTATGAAATCCTGGGGTTACCCATGAGTGAGGCATATATTGAGTTGACCCTAAAAAACATATCTAGACTTTGACAACTGAATTACAGGATAGATCATCTCACAGAACCCAGATTGGCCACAAAATAACATAAACATAGGACTGATAAATTTATAACAGAAGATTTGTAAACTGAACTGACATTGGAATCCACAGAAGGCAACTCTGAAGTTGTAGCCTCAAATACCTACTAAGACAAAAATTTCAATACTCTCCAAGTGATTTAAACAAGATGCCAAATATCAAAACATAATATTAAAACGTAACTCTTAATTCATGACACTAATGTCAGATGGCACAGAGGTTGGAATTATTTGACCATGATTATTATAAAAATGTGCCAAGACTTCTACTTCTGGGAAGATGGAGTAGGTATACATTTCCTGTTCCCCTTACCAAGTAAGGCCAACACTCCTGGACATTATGTAAAACAACCACAATTAGACCATGGAAGCTGGAGAGAAGGAAGATAATTGGCTAAGGATCTTGGGACCTGAGGTGATAAGTTCCTTAGGTTTTCTTTTTGCCTCATATATCCCTGCATTGCAGGCAGATTCGTTACCATCTGAACCACCAGGGAAGGTCCTCATATATCCCACTGGATATTAAAGAAGCCAACAAATTGGAAATGCCAATAGGTACAGACAAAAAATCAACAACAATGACAACAAAAGCCTACTCTCCTAGTCAGAAGACCAGGAACACCTACAAAATCCTATTGCTAACTTCATGCTTAATGATGAATGAATATGTTTCCCTCAAATCAGGAACAAGGCAAAGACATCTGTTCTCCACACTCTATTCAACATGGAACACCTAGCCAGGGTAATAAAGCAAAAACAAAGAAAAAAAAAACCTCCCTATTTGCAGATGACTAAATATCTACATAGGAAATCACACACACACACACACACACACACATCCTAGATATAATAAATGTAACTTCAGGATGGTGCAGGATACAAAAATCAATTGTATTTTTATATGCCAGGAATGAATATGTAAAAACCAAAATTTAAAATGCAATTCTATTTATCAAAATAAAGAAAATCCTTAAGGGTAAATCTAACAAAACATGCACACGGCTTGAACGCTGATGAAAAAAAAAGACAAACAGGGAGACAAATATTGATCACAGATTGGAAGATTCAACATAGAAAGAACATCAACCCTCCCCAATGATATATAGTTTTAGTGTAATTCCCATCAAAATACCAGTCAGTTATTTTGTGGATATAGACAGTTCAGTTCAGTCGCTCAGTCGTGTCCAACTCTCTGTGACCCCATGAATCGCAGCACGCCAGGCATCCCTGTCCATCACCAACCCTCGGAGTTTACTCAAACTCATGTCCATCAAGTCGGTGATGCCTTCCAGCCATCTCATCATCTGTCATCCCCTTCTCCTCCTGACCCCGATCCCTCCCAACATCAGGGTCTTTTCCAATGAGTCAACTCTTCGCATGAGGTGGCCAAAGGATTGGAGTTTCAGCTTCAGCATCAGTCCTTCCAATGAACACCCAAGACTGATCTCCTTTAGAATGGACTGGTTGGATCTCCTTGCAGTCCAAGGGTCTCTCAAGAGTCTTCTCCAACACCACAGTTCAAAAGCATCAATTCTTCGGCACTCAGCTTTCTTCACCGTCCAACTCTCACATCCATACATGACCACTGGAAAAACCATAGCCTTGACTAGATGGACCTTTGTTGGCAAAGTAATGTCTCCGCTTTTTAATATGCTGTCTAAGTTGGTCATAACTTTCCTTCCAAGGAGTAAGCGTCTTTTAATTTCATGGCTGCAATCACCATCTGCAGTGATTTGTAGACATAGACAAGACCCCTCTAAAAGTTATATTTTTAAAAGAAACTAAAATATCTAAAAAAGTTTTGAAAAAGAAGCCTAAAGTAGGAGGAACCTACTTTACTTCCACTCTATCCAATTTCAAGACTACAGTTACAGTAATCAAGATTGGTATTGGCAGAGGGGAGGGATAGACACATAGATCAATGGGATCTGCTAGGACTATTTGCTATAAAAAATGTTACAGAAGGTCTCTAAGGGGAATCAAAGGCCAAAATAAATGATACCCTATTCTCCCCCAAATCTTTAGCAAACTCTGTACAATCTGGCCCAAATTTCTTAATGTACCATCTGTAATGATTTAAGCAGAAATCTCCTGCCACCAATCTTTGGGTCCCTTAAGTAATAAAATGCTTATAAACAACTTATTCATTCCTAGTGGTGCCAGAGGGAATTTCCTGGCAGTTCAGAGATCAGGACTCAACACTTTCCCTTGAGGTGACATAGGAGCTTTCAGTCTTTGAACACATCAACTGGACCTGCCCAGGGACTAGGCCAAGAATACAAGGTCTCAGTAAGGATCTCTGGGTTGGCCTACTCCTTCTGAGCCTTCCTTATAACTGGCATGAGGCAATGGTAATTCCCCAGGTCTAGCTAGTTCAAGTACTTGCTGTTGTTTAGTTGCTAAGTCATGTCCAACTCTTTTGCTACCCCATGGATTGTAACCTACTAGGCTCCTCTGTCCCAGGCAAGAATACTGGAGTGGGTTGTCATTTCTTTCCCCACGATATCATCCCAACACAGGGATTGAACCCATGTCTCCTGCATTTCAGGTAGATTCTTTACCACTGAGCCAACAGGGAAGCTAGTCCAAGTGCTAGGTGAATCTAAATAATGTTAACTGATGAAGAAAGTTGCTCAGGAAATAATGATGGACCCATGTGCCATGGCACATTGTGTGTGTGTGTGTGGATGGATAGCTGCTGGCATGAGTGTCCTATTGCTGCTACAGCAAATCACTGTAAACTTTGTGGCTTAAAACAACATAAATTTATTATCGTATAGTTCTAGAGGTCAGAAGGTTAAACAAATCTCACTGAGCTAAAATCAAGGTGTCAGCAGGGTGTATTCCTTCTAAAGAGTCTGAGAGACAACTCATTAGCTTGCCTTTTCCAGTCTAGAGAGGCCACCTTCATTCCTTAGCTGTGGCTTCTTCCTCCATCTTCAAAGCCAGGATCACAGCATCTTCAAATCTCTGACCCTGACAATGACCACTGACCTTCCTGTCTCCCTCTTTCACTGATAAGGATCCTTTGATTACATTGGGTCCATCCAAGGTCAACTGATTACAAGTTTTAATTCTATTTGCAACCTTAATTCTCTCTTGCCAGTTACAAGTTCTGGGGAGTAGGATGTGAAAACATTTGAGGAACTACTACTCTGTCTACCACACTACTGATGAGATTATTTCAGTAATTTGTTTCACAAATAGATTCGTACTAATATTTTTAAGGCCTCTCCCAAATCTGCATGTCTCTTTAGGTGGTCTGGGAGCTTACATTTTTTGTGGTTTCCTTAACAACACCCAGAACCATGAAAAAGCAGTGGTTCTCAAAGTCTGGCACCAGTACCAGCATCACATCACCTGAGAACTTGTTATCAGTTCAGAATCTCAGCCCCACCCAGACTTGCAAATTCAGAAGCTCTGGGGCTTGGGGCCCAGCAAACTGTGTTAACAAGCTCTCCAGGTGATTCTGATGTACACACATGCTTGAGAACCACTGGACTTGGAACTATTAAGTCTAAAGGCTCCATTATTATTGTTGTTGTTAATCAGCTAAGTCATCTCTGACTCTTTTGTGACCCCATGGACTGTAGCCCACCAAGCTCCTCTGTCCATGGAATTCTCCAGGCATGAATACTGGACTGGGTTGCCATTTCCTTCTTCAGGAGATCTTCCCAACCCAGGAATAGGACCAATGTCTCCTGCATTGGCAGGCGGATTCTTTACCACCGAGCTACCAGAGTAATCCCAGAGGTTTCTTACATAGTATCTAAAATATAATTTTAAAATACATTGCTTTCAAATCAGAATGGCTTTTAATATCTACTGTGTAAACAAGTACTGCCATTGTGAAAACTTATTTCTGTCATTCATGAAGAAACAGAACAAAACAGTACACACACCACAAAAAAAAACTTTACCAAAATATTAGCAGTCTTTTTTTTTCTTGGAAATAGAATGATTTTTCCTCCCCACTACACTTTTCTATGTTTCAAAATATTTTATAATAAATATATATTATTTTAGAGTGAATAAGATAGAAATTTCAAAATGGAAAGACAAGAAACACATAACCAAAAATCTTCTTCAGCAATATCAAACAGTTGGAGAAGGAAATGGCAACCCACTCCAGTATTTTTGCCTGAAGAATCCCATGGACAGAGGAGCCTGGCAGGCTACATATAATCCATGGGGACACTAAGAGTTGGACACAACTTAGCAACTAAACAACAACGGCAACAATCAAACAGTAAAAATAATTTGGCTGATTCTTCCTTAGTTCTTTATTTGATCACTGTGTTTACTAGCTATGGTCATAATGGGTCAGTATAGAGCAGGACAAGCCATTTTAGAAGAGGAGAAACACCTAGAGATCCTCAGAGGAAAGAAGCCCACACCTCCTGGTTGTGTCCAGTCTTAGATGATAGCGCCAAATCACCCACCTTTTCTCAGCACTCTGATAAATAAGCTCAGCACCCACAACCTCCCCTGGGTCCCACTCACAGTCTAGCAACGGGCCACATCCCCACCCCAGATTTTTTTTTTCAAAGCAGACAATGTGGTATTGTGATTAGATATAAACTGAAAGTGTATTTTCTGCCCTTCAGTAATTACACTGCCTTATGGTAGCATTATTCAGTGTGAAGCCTTATTATACTGCAGAATGAAATTCTGTATAATTTTCTTCTCCTCCAATGCACAAATGGAAATCATATTTTGGTCTGAGTTGGGAAGAAAGGCTCAGTTATCACTTGTGAGCGTGGTGTTATTTTCCCCAGAATTAAAAAATCCATCTGGGTGTCCGACCTCGCTCACCCCGCTGCCTCTCCATTCAGCCTTTTGTATGCAGATGAACCTTATCAATTTCCACCGCCTCAAAAGCCCGCACCCAGCTTGGTGCCTCCCCCTGGTCCGCGCGGCTTTAATGGAAATGCATGAGGCTTTTTTTTTTTTTTTACTTTGATGTCTATGCAATATACGCATGTGGATAAAAACCTGTGCTTTTATTTAGGAGGAGGGGGAGGGGGGTTCAAATCAAAGTTAAAGTCTACCCTATCAGGCCTCGCTGGCGATTAGCGGAAGAGAGAAAGGAACAGCAAATCCAACACGAAGCTGTGAAAACTGGGGTTATTCAGATTATTGACTAACAAATAAAAGGGCAGGGGTTGTCACATCTGTATTCTAAGGGTTTTCATCCCACCGCAGGCCTCATCAACAACTTAGCGGAGTGCTACTAAATCCCGCGTGTTAACACGCGGGCCCTGGGGGCGCCCTGTGATTAACGCGTTAATTGGAGCTCCCTCAGGCCTAACGCGCGGGTGGCGTCGGTAATTCACTTAAGGCCAGTGGGCTCTTAAGTTATTCCGCAGCCTGGTGTAAAGAACGCAGGAGTAACACCACTCAACCGTTCACCCAGGCTTTTAGCAACTTCCAATGAATGATGCATCCGCCGGTGACAAAGCTGGGCCGGGGATTGTCTGAAACCTCCAGGACTACAGGAGTAGATCAAAACTGCCTGGCTTTCACCAGACCCGGAGACTCACTCACGTGCCTCTCGGACATGCCACTTGGTCCGCCCACCTCCACCCAGTACAAAATAAACCGCTGGTTTTTTGTGTTTTTTTAAAGTCTAGAAAATTTAAGCAACAACCTTATTCACCCATGTAAATCCTTCAGAGAGAAGGATAAACAAAAATCAGGTTTTCTTTAAAGTATCTCACCAACTTACTACATTTGTGACAGACAAGTATGATGCTGTCGACAGAGACTGTATTTTGTGACTAATGATGCAATTTACATGAACCTTGAGTGTAGCATCAAGAATGAGATGGCCTTCCCTAAACTAGCCAGAACCGAACCTGACTGAGCGGCTTAGCAGCTTGACTCTGAAAAAGCGATAATAGTACTCATTCTGTTTGCCTAACAAGATTGTTGTAAGGATTTTAAAGCAATGATTTTTAAAAAATGGTAAATTTTCAACAGTTACAAATAACGGGTTGTAAGCACGAACTAAATGAGGATTAAGACTCTGATTAATATGCTCAAATAACATATCTTTGATTTGTAGCACTTTAAATTTCAAAGGAGTCATATATATGAGTATGTAAAGTGAAGAATTTCAAGTGTACAGAACTGGCAAAACAAAGATTAACCCACTCTTTAAGATCAAAAGAATCAGGTTTAAGAAAAGAAGTAGGAATCTCAGAGTTAAACTGCCTGCTCCCAGCTGGTCTCATCCAACTTCTGCCTGAATTGGAAAACTTTCCAAAACCAACAGGAAGGTCCATTTTATCTCTGACACTAATTTGAAGCAAGTTTCTTCAGGGGGAGCTGACATCTATCCTCATAGTCCCCACTCAGTCTTCCTCCCTCTGCTCCTTGGAATCCCAGAAAACAAATTTCTTTCTCCAAGTTAGGGGGAACTCTTGACCCCACAAATAAAGAAACATTAAGTCCTAGAGAGGGCCCTAGAAATCAGACTTTAGATCAATGATCAATAAAAACCATAGTATTCCCCCCCACCACCACCTTTTTTTCTTTTTAAAATTTAAAAGTAAGCACACTTATGGTTAAAAAGGAAAAAAGTTCTAAAGAACACAAGTGAGGAGTAATACTTCCAATGACCCCACTGCACCCACTGCCCCAAAGTAACCTCTATTAACAGTTTCTTGAGTAGCCTTTGGCAATTTAAGTGCAATTTACAAATTTACAAGGATACACACATAAAAAGTTGAATAATATCAGGTACTTTTTTGCGACTTATATTTTTGCTGAATTATATCTTGGACATCTGAGCATAACAGTGCATGTAATATACCAAGGTGTGTACTGGAAAAGTAATTGTAATAGAATTTGGTGTCTAAACTCATCTGTGAGATAAGCCAATAGTTTTCTCTTGCCATACAGCTTACAGCATGTCATTTGTGGAATTTAAAAACACAGGCACACAAGACCCATTTTACAAGGTTGCAGATACCCTAGAGTGCTGACCCATGACAAGGGTCAGAAAACTGGAGGACAGGGGAGAGGACTGGGTTCAGGCAGCAGAGTCGAAGGGCAAAAGGAAAAAGTGAAAATGAGAACAAATGACAAATTGAGGGGCCTTGCATGGACCAGTGGAATGTGCTGTACACTGAATAATAGTTATTTGTTATTGGGGTTGTTATTCTGATAAAGAGTTTCTCTGGTAGCTCAGCTGGTAAAGAATCTGCCTGCAATGCAGGAGACCCCTATTCAATTCCTGGGTCAGGAAGATCCCCTGGAGAAGGGATAGGCTACCCACTCCAGTATTCTTGGGCTTCTGGTGGCTCAGCTGGTAAAGCATGCGTCTGCAGTGTGGGAGACCTGGGTTCTATCTGTGGGTTGGGACGAGCCCTTGGAGAAGGGAATGGCTACCCACTCTAGTATTCTGGCCTGGAAAAGTCCATGCACGGTACAGTCTAATAAAACAATTGAACAGCTTCTCACAATATGTCTTTTTTCTTCCCAATGTTTTGGAATAATTTATATAACATGAAAATTATGTGTTTCTTGAAAGTCTGTAAGACTAATCCTTAATATTGTCTAGAACTGGTGACCTTTTAACAGGTAATTGTTTTATTACTCTTTCAAAGTCTTCTATGATTATTGTTATAGAAAGATTTTCTAAGTAAATTTTTACAATTTATATTTTCCCAAGCATTTTTAGTTTTGTCTATCACATTTTAAATTTATTGGTATAAAGTTGTGCTTTTTAATTTTATTTTCTATATGTTTGTAGCTATTTCCCTTTTAAGTTTATGTTGTTTGTTTTCCCTTCTCTCTGTTTTCCTGAATTGGGCAGAAGGAATTTCCTTCTCTACAGAATTTACCAAATATTTGTATATCTTAGTAATCTTTTCAAAGAATCAGCTTCTATTTGTATTCATCTGCACTATTTTTAATATTGTAATTTAACAATTTCTGTTTTTACTTTCACTAATTATTTTTCCCTACTTTATTTAAGATCATTTTATTTTGTTGTTATTTTTCTAACCTCTTAATTGATATTCATGTGTTTTATGTTTTAGTAAACATATGTTATAATACCATGCATACTCCTCTGTCTCTGCCCACCCACAGACTTTGATAGGTATGTTCTTAATTTTTTGCATCTGCAGACTTAGTTATAATGATTTTTTACTTTCTTTTCTGTTAAAAAATTATTTAGAAGCATGATTTTTAATTTTTCTGGACAAAGTTTTCCTTTGGTTTTTGTTTATATTTCTTTTGCCTTGTGATCAAGAAATACAAATCATATGATTTTTTGCTTTCTGAAGTTTATCAAGATTATTTTATAACCTAAAACATGATTACTTTTTGTAAAAGATTTTTTGTGTCTAAAAATAGTATGCTTCCTCTGTTGGAGTTAGGTAAGATAGCTAATTGTGTCATTCTATTTCTCTACATCCTTTAATTCATCTCTTTTCATTTTTTTTCTATGACATCTAAATGACTGTGAGTGCAGTAGGTTAAGGTTTCTCACTATAATTATGGATTTATCAGTTGATCTTTGTGCTTCTGTTTGCTTTCTCTTTGTTGTGAGCTAACACTAATGACCTGTCCCCCAATTTCTATTAGATATGTATTGGAACATGTGCCATGTGTCTTAATTTTTCTTTCATATTTTGCTTTCCAGGAGAATTTCTCAGGTTGGTCTTCAAGCTTACTCACTTGTTCTTCCACTATTTCCATCCTGTTATTCAAATTGTCTATTGAATTTTTATTTCAAAAAATCAAAATTTTAACTTCTAAATCTTTAGTAGATTACTATGGATATAATATCCTCTATCCTCTATGCCTTTCTAATGATTTTAATTATTCTTATTCTAATATCTTATTCTTTTTGCTTTTAATTAGCTGAAGTTCCTGATGTCAGCTCATTTACTTGCTGAGTTTGGTACTCACCTATAGTTTTGGCTTCCCTCAAATATTTAATGAATCTTGGTGTGTCCTCATATCTGTATTTTTGATTCCCTTTAGCCTATCGGTGAAAACCTGCCTCCAAATGTTGTTGGAGAGGCATGGAATACATGCTGGGCAGTGTGAGCCAGTCCTTGAATTCCTAAATATCGGAGCCTGTCTGGGAGCACCAACCTCACTAGGCTCTGTCGTTCCTCTTTGAGCAAAAGCCTACCCTTCCCATGTATTGCCTGCCTTGACAGAATAGAGAAGGGTGGGGAGTTGAAGACATTTCTCATGTCAGGTGAGGCTCCCACTCTGGACCCAGAAGCCCCTCCTGTTCTGAGGACCTGGCCTCAGGACGGTGGGGTGGGGGCTTCCCTATCAGCCACAGCCTCCTTTGCTTCAGTGCTTTTCTGCAGACATTTCCTGCTTCTGTCTGATTTCATCTGCCTTTTGTCCCTCTGAGATCCCAGCCCCCCATACTAGTTTGGGAAATATCAATGAAACCCCTTACTTTCCACTCTGGTGGTGGGGTTTTCTTCCAAGAACTTACCTCTTGTCTATGACTTCCACAGATTTGGGGAAAGATGAGTCCTCAGTGTGCTCAGATACCCTTTTGATCCAGTCTTTGGCAATTAATTCAGAATTGCTTACCAACTATTGTCCATGAAATAGACATCTCCCTTAAACAGTACTTACACCTCTGAAACAATGATTATAAGATGGGTCTTGGGTTTAATGCTGGATGAAGAGAATGAACTCTTATCATTGTTGAATATGCATTCTTAGGGAAAGAACTTGCATTTACCAGAATACTGGTATTTTTTTTTTAATTTTTGAACATCAGGTGATTGATAGTCACTTCTCCCACCCTGGGACTGCTGTAGGTGGAGCCTTTGAAGGCTGTGTGTCCTGGGCTATTCTAGGAAACAGCTGCGCCTATTTGAATAAGAGAGGGGAAGGGAGGGCCCCTCTATTTACAGGTCAACAGCAGCCTGGATATCTGATGCCTTGTGGAACTAATTCCTAATTGGGGCAGTGTTTGTCAACACTGACAGGACCCTAATACACTGTAATCGCTCCAGCCACAAGCTCAGATAGAGATCTTAATCTCCACACTGTCCCCTTCACGGCAGCAGCCTTGCTGCCCACCCGCTCCTTCCCCATTCTTGGCTCTGTCTCTCTCCATCTCTTTCCCCTCCACCCTGACCCCTTTTTGTACCGTTTTTGTACTTTTCTGTGGCCACCTCCCTTTGTCTCTTTTTCACAGTCTGATTCTTTCCTTTCTTCACTCTTTGTAGGATCTTGGATCTCCTTCTCCATTCTTTCAGCTCTCTTGTTCCTTTGTCTTGCTCATAAATACCCATCATATTTAAATTCTCAAAAGTTCCCAGATAGTGTAGGCCATAATTCATTTTAACATGTCAGTAGTTCTCAGTTCATTGTTAAGAAAGTAAAATTACACTTTGGCAAATTTTCACAAATAGAAGCAGAGGATTAAGATAAGTGCTTGTGGCAAATGGAAAGAGAGTGACTTTTTTTGTTCCTCGGTGCTTTTATTTTGCCAATTTGGCAAAATAAGAGTCTCCCCTTAGCTAGGGTCCTGGTTGGTAGTATCTGTCACCCAACCTAACCCAGATCTGGGAGCAACACATTTACAAGAAAACCAGGCACTGCTGAATCAAAGTGAAGCCCATCTGTTAAATACCTGTGCCAGGAGACCACATGGGTACAGTCCCAGTTCCAAGAAGATCTGGAGAGACCTGGGTAAAAAGCAGTGGCCAAGCAGACACTCCAGTTGGAAGCACTGCAAGCAGATCCAGGTGAGGAGTCAAAAGATTCATTTCATTTCATTCCACATTCAATTTTGTTTCCCAAATAGCCTGTTGACACTTGAGTCACTGAGTCACTGCTGGGTCTGAATCCAAGCTGATAACTTTGTTCAGATAATTGTTAGACACTTTTCATCTCTCTCTGTCCCTTAGACTCCTTCTTGGAAATGTTCTTTCAGGAGAGGAGAGTCATTGTTCTCACCTTTAGGATCTCAGTTCAAATATTATACCTCTCCAGAGACATGAAATTCTGAGCGTTGTAACCAAAGTATTGGTAACTCTCTACACACCAGTTACTCTTTATCCTTAACTTGTTATTTTCTCCACAGCACTTATTACACACTGCCATTATCTCATTTATTTATTTCCCTCCAGAAGCATGAGCTTCATGAAGGCAAGGACTGTCTCTTTACTTTTCTATGATAGCCTCTTAACAGTACCTGGCATATAGTAGAACTTCAATAAATATTTGCTGACTGAAAGACTAGGTGAATGAAGGAATGAATGAAATAATGGAACAAAGAATGACACCATTCTCTAATCTCTCTCCTTAACAACAGTGATCATAATACCATTGCTTTAATCTTCTCTCTTCTCAAAGATTCTTAATGACTAAATCCCCTCTTTCTTACACAAACTAAGGCCTTTCTCCCTTCTGTGTATCTTCTTCCTCATACACTTCTCTCCTCAGAAGTGAAATTCCGTTTCCAAATGTTTTAGGACCTAAGCAACATCATCAAACCTCTGCAGAACTCCCACTTCCTTTGAATGGACACAGTTCATGCTCTGCTTCCAAGATAGCCCCACAAGGCCCTCAACAAAGTCAGTCCTAAAAGTCCAGCATTCCCTGAAGCATCAGCTTTTGCGCGCTTTTTGTTTTCCCTTTTCCCAGTAGCTTATGGAGTCTTTCTGCCTCGGTCCCAGCTGTGGCTACACTTACCTGTGATTTATTGATGATAATCATAGGAAAGCCATTTGTAATCAAATGTTAAACAAAGACATTCTCTCGCTGAGAGGGAGTGATAACGCACCATTTAGTAATTTTTGTGCGGTTGGTAATTTGGAGAATGAATGATAATTTCTGAGCCTTGAAAAGCGACATTGACAATGCCTGGTGTTATTCACCTAGTGAATAAAGACACCTTCCTCTCCATGTCTTGTGATAAATTTCTTTTATTAGGGCCACTTACGCGGGACTTTATCTTAATGGTCTCTCATGTGGGGCAGTTGTGCTTGGGCCATTAGGTTGTTTTTCATCACGCCTTAAATACAAGGCTCAGAGAAAATAAATAGCACTAGTGGTTCTAGGCAGCTCAGCTGCTACAGAAATTAGGCCCTGAAGCTAACGTGTTCACCAATCACATACAGCAGGAAACACACAGAGATGGTGGGTCCTGCATGCCAGTGAGGACATGAGACTCCCCACCTACCCTACATTCCACTTCTGCTGACCCTTCCTTCTCCACATGTCCCCTTCCTTCTTACCTTCCCTTCTTCATCTTCACTCCTTACTAAGCTCCCTTGATTTTACTTTTCCCTGTGTTTGCTCAGCATTCCTTTCATGTAAAAGGAAGTGGATGTATTTCCAGTAAATAAATATTATGTTGGCCTATACAGATTCTTTTCAACCTGCCTTCTATCCAAGAGAAATCCTTGTAGATGGTTGGGAGAATCTGAATAGGAAGAGCAGCCACTAACCCAGACTCCACAGCATGTCCTGTGACAGCCACAATAATGTCCCATCAGGGATTTACTTCAGATACAGGTTATAGAACTCACAGCATTCTGAGACCCCAGAATGACAGGACCTGGGGGCCTCTGAGTACTGTTCCTCTGAGTGCTGTTCCTGAGTACTATTCCTCTGAGTACTGGTCCTCTGAGTGGTGTTCCTCAGAGTACTGTCCATCCCTGGCAGAGGTAGACTGCCTCAGTGTGCCCTTCACAGGCTCAGGGTCTCCCCAAAGGCATTGTGGCCACCCCTTCAGAGTCAAATATTCAGCACACTCGTGAATCCTGTCCTTGGGTTATGTCCCTTGTCCCTCACTCTCCTAGTCCCAGACCCCTTCTCTATCCCCTGCACCCAGTTCTCACCTCCAATTGTGCCACGACCCCAGAAAAGGGTATCAGCCATTCTCTGCCAGGTAAGGGGAGTGTAGGAGAGAGGAAGAGAGGGAGGCTGCACATCTGAAAATCCATGACATCACGACAACTTGCCTTACTACCAAGAGAGAAACTGTCTCCTTCTCAGCTTTGAATTTAATTACAAAGAGCACCCTATCATTACTTTAGCCTAGGATATACACAACTCCAGCAACAGTTAGAACCCCACATGGAACAACTGATTGTTTCAAGATCAAGAAAGGAGTACAACAGGGCTGTCTGCTGTCACCCTGTTTGTTTAACCTATACACTGAGCACATCACGAGAAATGCTGGGCTGAATGAGTTACAAGCTAGAATCAAGATAGGCAGGAGAAACACCAACAACCTCAGATATGCTGATGATACCACTCTAATGGCAGAAAGCGAAGAACTAAAGAGCCTCTTGATGAGGGTGAAGGAGGAGAGTGAAAGAGTCAGCTAAAGACTAAATATTAAAAAAACTAAGATCTTGGCATCCAGCCCCATTACTGCATGGCAAATAGAAGTGGAAAAAGTGAAAGTAGTGACAGATTTCCTTTTCTTGGGCTCCAAAATCACTGTGGATGGTGACTGCAGCCATAAAATCAGAAGATGATTGCTTCTCAGCAAAAAGTGGTAACAAACCTAGACAATGTGTTGAAAAGCAGAGATATTACTCTGCCGACAAAGGTCTGTATAGTCAAGGCTATGGTCTTACCAGCGGTCACTACGATTGTGAGACCTGGACTGTAAAGAAAGCAGAATGCCGAAGAATTGATACCTTCAAACTCTGGTGCTGGAGAAGACTCCTGAAAGTCCCTTGGACAGTAAGGAGATCAAACCAGTCAATCTTAAGGGAGATCAACCCTGAATATTCACTGGAAGGACTGATGCTGAAGCTGAAGCTCCAGTATTTTGGTCATCTGATGCAAACAGATGACTTGTTGGAAAAGTCCCTGATGCTGGGAAAGATGGAGGGCAGAAGGAGAAGAGGGCATCAGAGGATGAGATGGCTGGATGGCATCACCAATGCAATGAACATGAACTCCAGGAGATGGTAAAGGACAGGGAGGCCTGGTGTGCTGCCGTCTGTGGGGTCACAAAGAGTCAGACATGACTGGGTGACTGAACAGCAACAACTATACATAGTTCCAGGAGGTAGGGAATAAATATGAATAACAGCTGATATTTCATTTGTATTTACTATATGACAGACACTGTACCGAGAACTTTACTTGGTTGCCTCATTTAACCTTTGTTACATCCTGAGGTTGTAGGTACTGTGTTTTTTTTCTAGTTTAATTGAGATAAAATTGATGTATATTAATAGCACTGTAAGTTTATTGTGTACAATGTGATGATTTGATATACATATATATTGCAAAATTATTTAGGTACTAATATTATTATCCACTTTTTACTGATAGACAACAGGAAGCCAAGAGAAGCTCAGCTTCTTGCCCAAAGCCACAGAAGCAGAAAGGCAGGAGCTGAAATTGGAACCAGGCTGCCCAACCCCAAATCTCTCACTCTCTTCCTCCTTTCTGTCCTTACAGTGACAACCCTATCATTCACACCATCTTCTACCACAGGTGGGGAAAGAGAGTCTGTTCCATTGCTTCCCACATAAAGGCAGTTTATGGTCCTGGAAGAGTCCCACACCTCCCCTCAACCGCAACCATCACACACCCCTGAGAAGCCGGGTGGATTTCCCAGCATCCTCAGTGGGGAGCAGACGCTTGTTCTCTCCCTCAGGAGATGGATCAACCCCTGCGTAAAGATAAGTATCATCTGTCCTTCAACAATGCCCTTCTCCTCATTGGAGAAGCAGGAGCATGTTCCATGGGCCCAAATACTACTCCCTCTGGACAGAGTTCCTTGGAAGGGAGTCTCTAGCACCACTACCACCACCCTCAACTCACTGATCACTGCCTCCTCCACCTCCAGAATGGTCAGTTCAATCCCTGCTCTCCACTCTCTACTCACCTCCCTATATCTGGCCCAGGGATTGTGTTTTCGTCCCATTAAGTTACTGTCTATAAATTCTGTCTTGGGTTTCAAAGGCAATGTCCCATGCGGGGCAGGTCTCCTCCCATTTGTTCCTAAGTGGAGAGATGTACTACCTTACCTTGACACATCTCCATCCACCCTATCCAGTCTCTGACTGTCTTACAAACTAGCCCAGATCTTTAACAGGCTATCTCTGGACAGTGGGTCTCTTCTCTCTTGTGGCATTCCAGTGAACTACCAAAGTGCCAAACCATTCTTCAGCTTATTGACCTATCTTTATCCCTTCTGCCTCCTTGTCTGCACCAAATCAGAGGTCAGTGAGCAACCAGAGTTCCTACTGAAACACAAGAATCAGAGACCACATCAGAGATGACATTTTTACTATTACTATAACCATAGCACACATCCCACATATCACCCCCATGATCTTTACTTCTCTGGGTACATAATTATTTTAATAATGTTTTATTATATCTATTTATTTATCAATTCCTTTGAGAATGATAGTGAAGTAGGACTGGCCATAATCTTCCCTTACATTCAGAGCTCCTGGTCAGATTTCCTGTGGAACAAACAGAAAGACAGAGATTCAAAGAGGAGAATAAGCAGCATAAAAGAGAAAAGCAAACCAAAACATGAGGTTATCATACCCATTGTTAAAAGAAATGCAAAAAGGCAAAATGGTTTTCTGAGGAGGCCTTACAAATATCTGAGAAAAGAAGAGAAGTGAAAGGCAAAGAAGAAAAGGAAAGACATATCCATCTGAATGCAGAGTTCCAGAGAATAGCAAGGAGAGATAAGAAAGACTTTTTAACTGAACAATGCAAAGAAATAGAGGAAAACGATAGAATGGGAAAGACTAGAGATCTCTTCAAGAAAGTTAGACATACCAAGGGTATCTATTTCATGCAAAGATAGGCACAAAAAGGACAGAAATGGTATGGACCTGACAGAAATGGTATGGACCTAACAGAAGCAGAAGATATTAAGAAGAAATGGCAAGAACACACAGAAGAACTATACAAAAAAGATCTTCATGACCCAGATAACCATGATGGTGTGATCACTCACCTAGAGCCAGACATCCTGGAATGTGAAGTCAAGTGGGCCTTAGAAAGCATCACTATGAACAAAGCTAGTAGAGGCGATGGAATTCCAGTTGAACTATTTCAAATCCTGAAAGATGATGCTGTGAAAGTGCTGCACTCAATATGCCTGCAAATTTGGAAAACTCAGCAGTGGCCACAGGACTGGAAAAGGTCAGTTTTCATTCCAATCCCAAAGAAAGACAATGCCAAAGAATGTTCAAACTACCACACAATTGCACTCATTTCACATGCTAGAAAAGTAATGCTCAAAATCCTTCAAGCTAGGTTCATCAGTGTGTGAACCAAGAGCTTCTAGAAGTATAAGCTGGAAGAAAAGGCAGAAGAACCAGAGATTAAATTGCCAACTTCTCTTGGATCATAGAAAAAGCTAGAGAATTCCAGAAAAACATCTACTTCTGCTTCATTGATTATGCTAAAGCCTTTGTGTAGATCACAACAAACTGTGGAAAATTCTTAAAGAGATGGGAATACCAGACCACCTTACCTGAGAAACCTGTATGCAGGTCAGGAAGCAACAGTTAGAACTGGAATGAACATTGATTCCTAATGGGGAAAGGAGTACTTCAAGGCTGTATATTGTCACACTGCTTATTTAACTTACAGGCAGAGTACATCATGCAAAATGCCAGGCTGGATGAAACACAAGCTGGAATCAAGATTTCCAGGAGAACTATCAATAACCTCAGATACACCGATGACACCACCCTTATGGCAGAAAGTGAAGAGTCTCTTGATGAAAGTGAAAGAGGAGAGTGAAAAAGCTGGCTTAAAACTTAGCACTCAAAAAACCAAGATCATGGCATCCAGTTCCATCACTTCATGGGAAATAAATGGGGAAACAATGGAAACAGTGACAGCTTTTTATTTTCTTGGGCTCCAAAATCACTGCAGATGGTGACTGCAGCCACAAAATTAAAAGATGCTTGCTCCTTGGAAGAAAAGTGATTACCAACCAAGACAGTATTAAAAACCAGAGACATTACTTTGCTGACAAAGGTCCATATAGTCAAAGGTATTGTTTTTCCAGTAGTCATGTATGAATGTGAGAGTTGGACCATAAAGAAGACTGAATGCCAAAGAATTGATGCTTTTGAGCTGTGGTGTTGGAGAAGATTCTTGAAAGTCCCTGGGACTGCAAGGAGATCCAACCAGCCAATCCTAAGGGAAATCAACCCTGAATATTCATTGGAAGGACTGATGCTGAAGCTGAAACTCCAATACTATGGCCACCTGATGCAAAGAACTGACTCATTGGAGAAGACCCTGATGCTGGGAAAGATTGAAGGCAGGAAGAGAAGGGACAACAGAGGATGAGATGGTTGGATGGCATCACCAACTCAATGGACATGAGTTTGAGCAAGCTCCAGGAAATGGTGAAGGACAGGGAAGCCTGATGTGCTGAAGTCCATGGGATTGCAAAGAGTTAGACACGACTGAGTGACTGAACAACAACAACACATGGATTATGTCTGACAATAAATACCCAGTTGAGACTGATACCAGTAAACCTTTTCAGTTGGTCAGAATGACTTGGAAGGAAGATGGTGAGGATAAGACTTTCCCACGTAAGCCTGATAGATTCAAGATACTCACCCATAAATTGAGAGAAAGAAAGAGATAGGGAAGATGATGTAGGAGGAAATAATTTTTTTTTCAATTGTGGGTATAAGCATTGGTATGCAATGCTAATTAGAATCAAATAGATAAGAAACTGACTAAACCCTTGTGAGACTTGTGTTTATTTCCTTCTTCCCCAAAATGTGCTAGACCAAAATATTAAAAGAGTTGCTAAAGACTTAAATCAACCCTTGGGCTTCCAATATTCTGTGGAAGGAAGTGGGATGAGAAAACTACTGAAACATAAGGGGGACATATTCTCCAATGCCCACTTCAAATGTGACCAAGAGGGCAGGAGAAGGGAAAGAACCTCAGAGAAAAGTGGATGTGAGCTCCTCTCTGAGCACAGAATCAGGAACATACTCACCCCCCGGAATCTGGTCCCAGGCGTCACCTACCAAGAGGATTTCAGCATTGCTACAGATTTGTGTCTGCTGTGCTCCCAATTTTTCTCTTATTGAATGGCAGTTCATATTTTGATCATCCTATATGTGTGTCATCGTTGTTAATTGGTTGTAGAAGGGGCCATATTGTCTTTTTAGCACCTTGGTCTCTGAATAAGGAGGCATGTTTTAAAGCAACTGATACAGAACAACCTTTGTATTTAACCTTAATGCTAGACGCATCCTTCATCTGATAGCTCTATTGAAATAGAATTCTAGCCCACTATTTGGACCACTAAAATTCAATATTTATGTAGTAATAATATTGAAGTTTTTAACTGACGTATAGCTGGCTTACAATATTATATTAGTTTCAGGTGTATAGCACTGTGACTCATTATTTTTACAAATCATAGTCCATTAAACATTGTTAGAAGATAATAACTACAATTCCCTGTGCCAATAGCAATAATATTAATAATGTTGATTGCTTAATGTTTTAGTGTCTGTCTGTAAACAAAGCACAGAAGACTTGCTTGTGATTGCAGGGCAAAATGTAAACCTTAGCAACCTTGACAATGAAAAAGAAAAAGTGAGCTGATGGAAGAGGTAGAACTGGGGAGAAAGTATAAAAGAAAGTGTAGCCTGTTATTATCCTTATCTTATAAAGCTGGTAGTAGAGAGATACTGTCAAATGTTGACAGGACAAGATATGATAGTTTATTATATTATTTAAAGTTATAATACAAGAAGAGATAATATTGAAATTATAAAATATTGAGTAGAGTGAAAGGGAAATAGGTGTATGTGATCTAAATCTTTTATTTACAGTGAAAAATCCATATATCTTATCTAAAGTATATAAATCAAGAAATTAAAGTGTAAACATTTATTTAGAGTTATGACAGAGGAATTAAAAGAAGAAAATATTTTTAAAATTAAATCTGGTGATTAGTACTAGGATAAAAGGAGAGTTGGGATAAGAGACTCAATTTTAATTATAGATTTTTCTTTCCTAGTTTAATTATTACCATGTAGAAAAATCTATTTGACAAAAACCAAATAGAGGATTAGCCATTTTTGCGAGCAACTTTTAAAAATATTTTTATTGAAGTGTAACTAACATATAGCAAAGTGCACAAATCTCAAGATCAAGATAGAAAACATTTCCAAGACACTAGAAATTTCCCTTTGGCCTCTTTCAACTACCCCAAAGGGAACCACTTTTCTGACTTCCATCACTATAAAATGGTTTCACTTGTTTTTGAAAATCACTTCACTGAGTATATACTCTTGTGTTTCTTGGATTTTTTTTTTTTTTTTTTTTAGCTCACTATCATGTCTATAAGATTAACTCATGTTGTGTGTGTAGCTGTTATCAAACAGCATTCCATTGCATGAATATCTAAAACTTCTTTTTGTGTTTTGCTGATGGCCATTATTAGATTTTTCAGTTTGGAGCTATTATGAATAAAGCTGCTAAACCTGCTTTGATCATTTGTGTACTTGTCTTTTGATGGGCATTTGTACACACGGCTCTACACCTAAGAGTGAAATTTCTTATATGGTAAGTGTGCCTTAGATTCTGCCAATTGCTTTTCAACATAGTTGTATCAATCCCATCAGCAATATATGAATGTTCTAGTTTCTCAACATCCTCACCAGCACCTACTATTCTCGGTCTTTTTAAATTTAACCATTCTGACATATGTTATGGTATCTCATTATGGATTGTGGGTTTTTTTTTAAGAAACTATTTTTATTTATTTATTTATTTGGCTGTACCAGGTCTTAGGTGTGACTTCTGGGATCTAGTTCTTTAACCAGGGATTAAACCCCAGTCCTCTGCATTGGGAGCTCAGAGTCTTAGCCACTGAAGCACCCTGGAAGCCCCTCATTATGGTTTGGACTGGTATTCCTCTGATGATTAATGAGGTTGAGCATCTTTTTTGTATGTTACTAGACACTTGGACATCCTCTTCATTGAAGTTCCTGTTCACATCTTTGACCATTTAAAGAAAAATGTTTGTCTCTCTTTTACTTATTCTTTATATATGTTGGATAGACACATAGAGATATGAGCTTTTCTATATACATATATTATATATGTATTTTATTTATATATATATATATAGCAAATATCTCAAATGTCTTCTACTTCTTTGTGACTTATCTTTTCAGTATCATTATAAAGTCTTTTGGTGAACAGAAGTTCTTAATTTTATTGAGCTCCAACTTATCAATCTATTTTATTGGTTACTGCTTATTGTGTCCTATTTTGAAATCTTTACTCCAAGGTCATAAAGAAACCTTTACAAATTGTCTTCTGGAAGCTTTATTGTCTTACCCTTCATATTTAGGACTGTAATACATCTGGATTATCTTTTTTCCCTTTCTTTATACTGCATCACAAATTAGCCCTGTTTGGGGGAGAAATTCCAAGACAGATGGGAGACAGACCCTAGGGCAAGAAAAACTTGCTTCTACCAGCCTACTTACAGCTACAACGTGAGTAAGCCAGGCTCAGTCAGTCAGAAGATCCTGCCTCAGCTGAGTTGACAGTGAGTGCCACAAAGGCCCGGGGGAATCAGAGAGAGTTCACTGGTGCCCTGAGGGAGCCCAGGGTCCAGAAATACAGGGGTGAGTTTCTGGGACAGGGCAGTCAAATGGCACAGATTATTAGCTGTTAGCCAAGTGGTGCCCTTAGCAGACTCACAGGTGTAGCCTTGGCTGTCAAGTAGATTTTGTGATCTACCCAATATCCTTCCAATAAGTTTCCATATTTTTGCTCAAGTTAGCTTGGGTTCTTAGAGATCGAGTGTTTTGTATGGTAAAAGCAACAAATTCAAAACTACACAAAATCTCAGTCAAGAAAACTACGTGCACCCTAAAATCTAGAGTTTACATATCCTTATTAAGTGGGATTCAGGCATTTCTCAAACATTTCCCCAGGCTTCTCTGTAGCTGGAGATAGCTAAGGGAACGACTGTCCAAGGGGTGGAGGCTGCGGAGGCTGCTGGGGCAGTGCTGACAAATGGCCTCTAAAGCCCCAATTCATGGGGTTCTACCCATAGGTGAGACAGTGACTAATTTGGAGCACAAAATCTTACTCATCACCCTATCCTCAGGGATGGCTGAAGACATTTTGCTGTACCTATTCTCTCTGAAGAAAAATATCAGCAAAATAAAATCCCTTAGATGACAAACTACATTAAAAAATTAACAAAAAATTCCAAATGGTCTGGAAATTATGTCTTAATTGGAATGCCATTTTTAAACTTCTCTTTATAATGCAGCGCTTTGGGGCATTGCTATCAAGCAGGAGGAAGTGGATAGCTTTGTAGAAGGAAGGAAACATCCCTGGAATTGTGGCTTTTTTTTTTTTCCTTTTGCTAAGGAATTCTCTGCAGCCTGGAATGTGATGCAGATAAAACCCCAATCTCTGTAAATGCCTGAATTGGTTTTTCCCCTCCCTTCCCTAAACCCTGGTGTTTAGAGAATGTTCCCTGGTAGCTCAGATGTTTAGGGGATGTTCCCTGATGGCTCAGATGGTAAAGAATCCGCGTGCAATGCAGGAGACCCAGGTTCAATCCCTGGGTCAGGAAAATTCCCTGGAGGAGGGCATGGCACCCTACCCCAGTATTTTTGCCTGGAGAATTCCACAGACAGAGGAGCCTGGTGGGCTACATCCATAGTGTCACAAAGAGTTGGACACAACTGAATGACTAACACTTTCCCCTAAACCCTTAGTTTAACCTCATAATGCCAGTGTTTTCTAGAACCCCTTTTGGAAAGCCCTTCTGTCCCCTCCCCAGACCCATCTGTACCCCCTCAAGTTATGTCTGTCTGTCTGTCTCTCCTTCCTTTGCATTCCTATGACATCCTGGGTTAGCCTCTGTCAGGGCGCTGATCACACTATTCTATAATCATTGCCTTACTATATGTCCCATCCACTGATCTGTGAATTTCTCAAGTGGTGATTACATGTCGCTCAGTTCTCTGGTCCCAGGACCTGACACAGAAGAAAAGTTCAATATTTGTCCAGTAAAAGACCAAATGAATAAGCAAGTAAATGGAGCAACTCAGCCAGCCAATTACGTTCAAACATTAGTCTTAACTAAGGTGGCCAAATAATTTATTCTTCCAGCTGTGATGCTACTGAGAGTGAAAAGTGGTGCTCACTGAAGAGGACCTTGGACTGGGACAGTATCCAGGAGTGGCCTGACAACTGGGACAGACGGCCACCCTCGATTTAGCCCATCTTAGCGGTCCTTTGCCATTGTGCAGTGAGGGTGAACCCTTAACACTATCCTAGGTTGTCTCTGAAAAATGGAGGTTTTGTCCTTATCCTTTTCTGCTGAGCACTTGTGTAGTGTGGTGGGACTAACTTGGGGGAGAGGGTAGAATTTGAAATAATGATCGGAGAGTTATTCTCATTCACATGGAGGTGTTAACAAAGCCACGGGAAAAGATTTGATCTGAAAGACAAGGTCTTGGCTGAGATGACGGAGGCTCAAATTCAAGGACCTAGACAAAGGACACACTTGGAGGGAAGAACGGAGATTGAGTCAGAGTTCATTGTTCACATATATTATCTCATTTCATCCTCACCCTCTGAAGCTGTGGGAGATAGGGAGTAATGTCATGCCTGCTGGATGAATGAGCAGATAGAGGCACAAGAAATGAAGTGACTGCTTCCTCAGTCATAAAATCACAAAGTGGCAGAGCAAGGACTGGATATGAGTTTGGACTGACCCTAAAGCCCATAATCCTGCCCAGGATAGGAAAACAAGGAAGGGAGAAGAGGGGTCAGGAAGGAGGTGTATTCAACACTATCAAATGCTCCAAAACTTTCAGAGAACATGCCCCATATTCTAGGACAGTATAAAACTGGAAAAGGTCATTATATCAGACAACCAGGAGAAAAGTCATGACCTGTCAGTTGTCACATCACAGGAGATTAATAGAGTGAATTAATGGGGAGCAAATGGGGAACAATAATCAATAATCCAATAAAAATTCAATTCATTGCAAGGTTACCACTATACAAAGCACTATATGTTATAAATATATATTTATACATTTAAATATCTGTGTGCATGTACGTATGTATGTGTATCTATTACATATGTATAACACTTCAGCAAAATTACTGAGCCTGATGAAAATATTTTTTGACAAGTTTTTAGGTAATTGTTTTCTGCTGTGCATGGACAAACTGATAAACATAGTGAGAAAGAGAAAACCATGAGTTCTATGAGGATGGGAGGGCATCAGTACTTTCTGAATTTAGCACTATACCCAGATGCCCAATATATGATGAATTAACAAATTTAAAAAATGAATGCATGCATGCTAAGTCATTTCAGTCGTCTCCATGCTTTGTGACACTATGGACTGCAACCCGCCAGGCTCCTCTGTCCATGGGATTCTTCAGGCAAGAATACTAGGGTGGGTTGCCATTCCCTTTTCTAGGGGATCTTCCCTATCTAGGGATCAAACCCGTATATCTTGTGGCTCCAGCTTTGGCAGGCAGGGTCTTTACCACTAGTGAAGCCCGCAAAGATGAATAAAATGAGAAATAAATGAGTGAGCCCAAATTAAAGCAAGAAGAATGGTTCACGTTCACTTCTTATTTGGTTGTTTTTTTAACAAATAGTACAGCTTTGCAGTTGCTACCAAGGAACAGAAAACCCTTTCTGTATTTTTGCTTAGAGTCCTATAACTTAACTTGTGTCAAAGAATACAGTATTTCATCTTTTACATTTCTTCCTCAATTTTTTTCTTCACTTACTATTCATTTTTTTCCCTCTTAAGTTAACTTTAATTTCTTCTATATCCTTGGTTTCCAGGCCTTACAAATAGATGGAGTCATCTTTTCATCTACCAGCACTTCTGTCAGGAAACACTTTCAAGACTAAATTATAATATAAAATCAAGGTCCCTAGAAGATACAGCAATGAAAAGTTGTGACTTATCCCCCTGTTACAATATAGAATACTTAACTTTCTGTGTTAGGCACTTAGGAACAGAGAAGTCAAAGAAGGGATAGTAATTTCATGAAATTGGTGGTGGGTCCTAAATAAACCCACAGAAATGGAAGATCTTAAATACAGTCCCAGTAACAATGAGTAGAGGAAATTGACAGAAACCAACTCTTACTAAGATAACACATGCCCAGAATCAATAAAAGGGCAGCAGGAATTAAACAACTAAGCTGATAAAGGACAGCTCACCAAGGAGTCTGGGTTTAGAAAAATCTCTAGGGAATGGAACATATTGAAAGATGCTCAGTAGAACTGTTTTTCTTAGAAATAAATAATTCAATGTATTTAGTACACAACTCTCTTATGTACCCACATCAGCTACTACCACTCCCACCAATTAAGCCTCAGCCCAAGATACTTTTTTTATGTAGTATTTGTCAATTTGTTTTTTATACAATGTTTTTAGATAACCACAATAAATATTTTTGAGAAACTAAAGGTCAGTGCCCATTCCTCTAGGTGAAAGATGATAACTTTGACAGGCATGAGGGACTCCTAGGTAGTCTCTACCCAGATTTTCTTCCAAGGCAGCCAGCCTCTATCCCAATCAGAGGTCAACATGAATATGCAGAATGTTTAATCTTCCCAGGAATAGATTTTTCCCATCTTCCCCTACCTTTCCCCTCCGCCCCGCCCCCCCGCCAGAGAGAGAGAGAGAACCATGGGAAAAAGGAGTTTACTTAAAAGTGCAAGTCTTTGAAGGTGAATGTGCTTTTACAACACTTGGATTATAAAAACAATATAGTGTTCTTTTTTGTACCATACATATTCTTATTGGTCACGACTTAGCTGGGAAGAGAAATCCTGTCATTTAGAAATGCAATGCAATGTGGTGGGTCCAATTTGAGCTCTACTAAGCAAACTGCTGGGTTTGAATCCAAAACTTGGAACTGAGACCTAAGGAGAAGTGCATCTCTTTGTGTTTGTGTTTTTAACTTGGAGTAGAATTGCTTTACAATTTTGTGTTAGCTTCTGCTGTACAACAACATGAACCAGCTATGAGTGTTCATACATCTCCTCCCTCTTGAGCTTCCTTCACACTTCCTGCCATCCCACTCCTCAAGGTCATCACAGAGCACCGAGCTGAGTTCCCTGTGCTATACATACAGCAGCTTCCCACTAGCTATGTATTTTACACATGGGAGTGTGTATATGTCAATACTGCTCTTCCAGTTTATCCCCCCTCTCCTTCCCCCTCTGTGTCTACAAATCTGTTCTTCATCTGTGTCTTTATTCCTGCCCTGCAAATAGGTTCATCAGTACCATTTTTCTAGATTCCATATATACATTGATATACAACATTTGTTTTTCTCTTTCTGACATACTTCAAACTGTATGACAGACTCTGGGTTCATCTGCATCACTACAAATAACCCAATTTTATACTTTTTTTTCATATTTGTTCATATTTTATTCATATTTCTTTTTGATATGACACTGGAACCTCATCTAATAGGAGACCAGAGGCAGGTGAATTACTCTTTTTTATTTATTAAGACCCAGACTCTCTGTGAAAGTGAAAGTGACTCAGTCGTGTCAGACTCTTTGTGACCTCTTGGATATACAGTCCATGGAATTCTCCAGCCCAGAGTACTGGAGTTGGTACCCATTCCCTTCTCCAGGGGATCTTCCCAGGGATTGACCCAGGTTTCTCACATTGCAGGCAGATTCTTTACCAACCGAACCACCAGGGAAGCCCAGACTCTCCACGTTAAATGCTAACTTACAAACTGTCAGCAGAGATGCAAATAATTTCTGTCTTATAGAGCAGATAACTGCAAAGGTTACAATTTTATTGCCCTATAAGACACTAACCAGTTTTGTCTGTAATTTAGCAAACTTACTTTAGCAGGCCTTTCCCAACTGACTATATAACTATCTGTTCTCCAAATGCTCTTTGAACTACATTTACCATCCTGCTGGTCCCCTCAATAATGAGTCCAATTTTGATACATATCCACTTTATATTTATATGGCATATTTGAAACTGTTTTCAAGTATATTTTGATCTTAGCTGAGTGACTTTATATATTGAAAATCTGTGTGTCTCAGTTTCCATATCTGTAAAATTAGAATAATATTAGTATCTATATCTGAATGTAGTTGTAAGAATTAAACTAGTTAATATTTGTAAAGCATTCTGAACCATGATCAGAAGAAAATAAATAAATACAGATGTTTATTAAATAAATTTAAATAAAGCTTTAGTAGTCAATCTTTAGCATTCAGACTAGATCATTTACCTCCTCTTCTCCCTGGATCTTGGCATCGCTACCAACCTGAAGTGAAGATTTGAGTTATCCTAGAAAGAGGGCAGAGAAATTGTCAGGCATGAGGAATACTCATATTTCATTGGGGAAGGAGTGGTCTTCTTGGATATGTCTAAAGTGACTATCCAAGTTTCCTAGTCTATCATGAGGCCTGTTCAGAGCAAGGGTCTATTACAGGCTTTCTAATAAGACAGGAAACACTTAATTTTAGAATGGAAATTATGCTATTCTGTCATTTTGCAAATGGGGACAAAACAGAGAATTGCCTATACTTATCCAACAGTATTCATGTAGGTTATGGTGGAGTTGAGATGAGAACCCTGGTCCATGGGGCAGGGGTTCTACCCTGTACTTACGATGTGGTATGGTCCAGAAACAAATTTCTTCTTTTTGTACCACTTCCCTCACACTCCATAGCAGAACTTCCTTCTCAGTCTCTGGATGACATCACAGACAAATCCTATACTTTGTTAGTCTCTGTCACACGTCAAAATTCTTATTTTCCAACATAGAAAATCCAGTCCAAATTAAAAGTTACATGTCATCTGATGGAAGCATACAACATCTGCAATACAACACTTCTTGGGAAAAATCAAACTTGTATCCAATCAAGTTGCTAGACCTAAAAAGTAGTTTATAGAGAAATGTGCTAAATGACACATGGGAAAGTATAGGCAAATTCAGAATGTGCAGAGCTCTATGGAACATATGACTCAATTTCTTTAACAAAAACTTCAAGTGGAGATAAGGAGGGATGCAGAGTCAATAGATTAAAACATTTTAAAAGACTATTCTCAGTTAAATTATGTCTCCCCCCAGTAGGAAATGGCAACCCCGTCCAGTATTCTTGCCTAGGAAATCCCATGAACAGAGGAGCCTGGTGGGCTATAGTTCATGGGGTCGCAAAGAGCAACTGAGCACACACAACTCCCCCAAAAGATATGTTGAAGTCCCAACCCCTGGTATCTGTGACTATAACTCTATTTGAAAATGGGGTCTTTGCAATGTAATCAAGTTAAGATAAGGATCATTATTGTGGGTCCCTAATCCAATACAATTGGGTCCTATGAGAAGAGACAAAAAGACAAGCGACATACAGAGGAAAGACAGCCACATAAAGATAGAGATGGATATTGAAGTTAAACTGCCAAAGCCAAGGAATGCCTGGGGCTACCAGAAGCTGGAGGAGTTGAGGAAGGATCTTCCCCTAAAGGCTTCAAGGAGAGCAGGACCCCTGCTAACATCTTGAATTTGAACTTCTGGCCTCCAGAACCATGAAAGAATAAATTTATGTTGCTATAGTTACCCAGTTGGTGATACTTTGTTTCAGCAGACCTCAGGAACCAGTACAAAGACCAATAGACCAAATGCAACAACTTTGGACCCTAATTCAAACAAACTCACTATAAAAAAATATGAAATGGATGAGGAAATTTATACACTGGATATTTGATGACATTAGGGAACTACTGTCAAATATTTGGGAGTAGTAATAGTAAATAAAGAGTTCCTATATCTTAGACATCCTTGAAAACTTTATAAGATGAAATGGTATGGTGTCTAGGATTTGCTTCAAAATAATACGGAGATGGGAAATGCTTAAGATTATAAATGAAGGAAGACTGGCCCCAAATTGATAACTATTGAAGCTGGGAAATAGGTACTTGAGAGCTTATTATACTCTTTGCTCTACTTGTATATATGTTTGATTTTCCCACAGTTAAAAGTTAAGAGGAAAAAAGTCCAATTTAAGAAAATCTTTAGTGTGACTTAAGTGTTATTTCATTTATACCTTTTCTTCCATTTTCCTGCACCCCAACTCCAAGTTCAGGTCCCAGGTCTGATCTCCACCTTCTAACCTCCCTGAGGTCAGATCAGGGAGGAGTTGGAGGAAACAGGCGAATACCTTTCTACATTAGGAGGGCCTGTTAGTAAATCTCCTTTAGTTGTCCTTCTCAATGCAGGAGTCCAAATCTTGCCCCTTTTTCACAGAGTGCTCAACACACAGGTGAGGACTTGTGCACCACCACATTTTCTGATAAGGATGATAGTCTGTTTAGCTGACCTCTTGCAAACATCCTAAGCTCTTGCTTCAATGATAAAGCCCTACGGTATTTAACAAACTCCCTTTACATAGTTCTCTTGCCATAGTCTTTTCAGGATAACTCTTACTAGGTTACTTCCAGAGGCATTCTTGTAGCCCATAAGGAAGTTCACTAAGCCTTGACCATTATGTGAGGTGAAATTTCCTCCTTCAGCTTCCTACTCTCCAGCCAGAAGTTTCCAGGTGCCTTGAACTTTGGGTGACTTATGAGGGCCTCCCAAGAACTCTCTCAAGCCACATTCTGCAAGCAATGAAGGGAGAGAAATGAGGGTCTCCCCTCCTCTTTAGCGCCCCCAATCTTGTTTAGTCATTCTTTTGGGTTGCTCCTGACTTGACTGAGGTAGGAAAAAAGCACTCCTGACCTTCCTTTCTATATCCTCTGTGCCTACAAATTCCTTTCCAAGATTATCCCATAATGCACCCTCTAAGCAGCCACTGTTTAGCCTACTGGAGGAGACAGTTACTACTTCACTTTGGCCACCTCTTAGCAAGCCCTTCTCTTGCTAAGGGCTCTTAGGATCCTGTGTGTGTGCGTGCTCAGCTGCTTCAGTAGCGTGTGACTCTGCACACTGCAAAGAGAGTCTATGGACTGCAGCTCTCCAGGTGCCTCTGTCCATGTGATTTTCCAGGCAAGAATACTGGAGTGGGTTGTTATGCCCTCCTCCAGGGGATCTTCCCAACTCAGGGATCAAACCCGTGTCTCCTATGTCTCCTGCATTGCAGGCAGATTCTTTACCATTGAGCCACCAGGGAAGCCCTTTAAGATCCTAAAGATATCTTAAAATCTTCCCCAGCTTTGTCAACCATTCAACATCCTGCCATTCTCACTTCCAATCCTCAAACACCCTACAAGGTGTATATTTTTCACAGGTAAGGAAATATACTCTGAGACTTGCCCAAGCTCACTCAGCTTGCAGCTTATGGAAATTGAATTTGAACCTGGGATGTCTGACTTCAAAGCTAGAACCCTTTGTACGATGCTTCTGAGTATTCTGGCTTACATCAAGTTAAATCAATGAAAAGGCTTTTTCCAAAAAATTCTCAAGATAAAATATTGGGCATTCCCCCATAGCTGCATAGGACTGCTTCCAGCCCTGTTACCAGAGAGATATAGTATCCCCAGTCAAACTGTCAAATTGCTGGAACAAAAACAAACAAAATATTATCTGCCAAAGAATACAGCAGCAGATTCAGAGCAGTCATTTCTGTTCTTTTCATAGCATCTGTATGAGCAAGATATTGAAACTATTAACCTTCATTCTATAAACCTCCATCCAGAAAGTTGCCTTGTTTTTGTCCTCAGTCTCTTGCTTTGTCTTCCATAAACATCTCTGGCTACATGTCCATGGGGCCTTCAGAAACTAGAGGAAGAAGCCCGTCTGGGTACCAAGGGAGTTGTAACACCCATGTTTTCATAACAACAGCTCAGGGACTCGGCATTCTCTTGGCCCACAAGAAATTCATGATCCTCGCCCTTCAAGCTCTAGAAGTTTGACCACTCTTTCTGCTGCTCTTTCTCCTCACCCAGCATCCTGGACTACTCTTGTCAATCTCCCACCTTTCAAACAGCCTCCCAGACTTTCAAACCAAATCTAGTATCTATCACCCCTAAACTACTCTTCTGCCATCAGGCCTTTTCCAAGTGAATGATACACCAGAACTGACTCTATAATGTGTGGGGCCTGGTGAAAAGTAAAAATGTAGGGCACATGTTGCAAAAACGGCTGGGAATTTCAAGACAGCAACAGCAGGGCATTAAACCAAGTGTGAGGCCCTGTAGACTTTAATCACAGACGTTCAACTGCTCTGCTTTGGAGTTTACTTTATTCTCATCAGTGGTGTATACTCACCACTACACTGTAAGTAACTTGAGAGCAGAGAATGTGCCTTAATCAGTTCTGCGTCCTGGTGCAAACTCAAGCCAGTACACGGTAGGCATTCAGTAAAGGTTGAATGAATGAAAAATAGTTTGAGTGCCATGAGTCTTCCAGAACTCTGACTTGTCAAGCTCATTCTAACTTTAGAGAATGGAAGGAGCAATGTAGCCCACCTGGAAGTATGCCAGGATGAGCCTATCTAGAGTATATGGAACATGCCCAGGACAAGACATGAGCTATAATTCAACAAGATACACGCACCCCTATGTTCATATCAGCACTATTCACAATAGCCAAGACACAGAAACAGCATAAATGTCCATCAACTGATGAATGGATAAAGAAGATGTGGTACATATATACAATGGAATACTGCCCAGCCATAAAAAAGAATATACCATTTGCAGCAAAATGGATGAACCTAGAGATTATCATACTTAGTGATGTAAGTCAGAGAAAGACAAATACTGAAATCTAAAATATGATGCAAATGAACTTATCTATGAAACAGAAACAGACTCATAGATATAAAGAACAGACTTGTGGTTGCCGAGGATGGAGAGGGAGAGATGGGCTGGGAGTTTGGGGTTAGCAGATGCAAACTATTGTATATAGAATGGGTAAACAACAAGGTCTTACCATAATAGCACAGAGAATTTTCAATGTCCTGTGATAACGCATAATGGAAAAAAATACAAAAGAGCTTGATTATATATATATAACTTTGCTGTATAGCAGAAATTAACACAACACTGTTAATCATCTATTTTGTTGTTGTTTAGTCACTAAGTTGTGTCCAACTCTTTTGTGACCCCCATTGACTATAGCCCACCAGGCTCCTCTGTCGATGGTATTCCCAGACAAGAATATTGGAGTGGGTTGCCATTTTCTTCTCCAGGGGATCTTCCCCACCCAGGGATGCATCTCCTGTATTGCAGGCAGATTCTTTACTGCTGAGTCACCAGGGAAGCCCTAATCAACTATACTACAAATTTAAAAAAGAAAAGAAACACACCTGTGGAGCTGGCCCTGGTCACCACTGTCCACCAGTCACTCAAGCCAGAAACCAAGACTTCTCCTCCATTCCTCCCTGCTCCCCTTTACTCTCACACATATAATAAACTGCTCCATGTTCTGTCAATCTTAATTCCTTAAAAGCACTAAAATCTAGGTCCTTCTTTCTGCCCTCTGCCACTGCCTCACTTCAGGCCTGAATCATTTTTTACTTGGTGTGTTTAGCTGGGGTAAGAGGCTGAGCTGCTGTAATAGAGAGACTCCACAATGCAGTAGTCAGAGTTAGAAACCAGATTTGTCTCACTCCAAAGCACAGGTCCTTTACCTACACCAGTATTTTCTAAGAAGTCGAGGAAGATAGAAACTCAAACTAAAAAAGAGGAGGAGGAGGCATTTATTGGTTGCCATAACTGAAGAATCCAGAGGATAGCTATTTTCAGGCATACTTAGATCCAGGGAAAATGTTATCAGGGAGCCAACTCTGGACTCTGCTTTTCTTTGTTCGTTGACCTTATTCCTTCCCATTGCAAATTGTTTTCTCCTTCAGGCGATAGTGGAAGATGAAATATAAGCAACTCCAGCTCACATGATCCTTTTAGATCCAAAACCTAATCCTTAGGTTTGCCAACCTGGATTCTTGATATGAGCAGTCAGAAGTAGAGAGGCTTCAGGGAAGCCAATTCATGACACCACTGACATTGAGTCACCAAGATGTTGGTATGTTAATTTACAGTGAGGCATTTCAGGCCAGGACTCCCAGGGAAGTGGAGACACACGCCTTACAGCAAGCTAAAGGCCACTCTTTAAGCAGTGGTCCCTGAAGTTTCCCTATTTGATCAAGCATGCATCCTTGATAGACCTCCTAATACACAATCCCAGGCAGAATTCCAGGAGGGCTGCTCTGCTCCTTCCATTTTTTACAAGCATTGTGAGCCTGCAGTGTCAGAGATCTGTGACATTATCATTTCATTTATCCATTCAACTCTAAGGGAAAGCCTAGTCCATAGGGCACATTCTCCACCCTCAAGTTTCTCACACTGTGGTGGGGGAAACTAATGAGAGAACAAACTGAAGTACAAAGCAGTTGAAGCTTTTATTAAAGTTATGTACAAGATACAGTAGGGGGACTTCCCTGGTGGTCCAGTGGTTAAGAATCCGCCTGCCAATGCACAGGACACAGGTTGGATCCCTGATCCAGGAAGATTCCACATGTCACAAGGCAGCTAAGCCCATGCACCACAACTACTGCACCCATGCTCTAGAACCCACAAGCTACAACTACTGAAACCGGAGCACCCTAGAGCTTATGCTCTGCAACAAGAGAAGTCACCATAATGAGAAGCCTGCACATCAAAACTAGAGAATAGCACCTGCTCATTTCAACTAGAGAAAGCCACACATAGCAATGAAGACCACACAGCTCAAAATAATAAATATATAAAGATAATGGGGAATGCTCAATTTTATGAGGTCTTGGGCAATCCTAAATTTTACCTCACTGAGTTATATACCACCACGTGTTCATCAGTTCATTCACATATGAGAATGTGAGCTTTTTAAGGGAAGAGACATACTCTGTTTCTCTCCATATGTATACTCTGTAATACTTGGTATGGACATAGTAAATGCTTGATCCAAATAAACAGAGGTGAAAATATAAGATTCTGGAATTCTTTTCAACATTTCTTAAGTACCCAATTAAGTTCAAGGCTCTGTGATGGATATGAGTGAAACACAAGGATGATCAACTCCTTGTTCCTATAGGGAGTGGGACCACAGAAGAGGATTCTTGGGAAGTCATCTGAGACTTCTCAACAACTGGACTATTGTTCCAATGACCAAAACTTCTTTCCTACTGACTCCTAGAAGAATGGAGCCAATAAACTCATTACCCTTCTCTGCCCTGCAATTGAATAGACAAATAACTCTTTAGTTAGTCATTATACTCTAATCAGAGTAATTTCCATACAACAGGGTGGATTGAGTTTGTTCTCCAATTGTAACATTTGTGAAATTCAACCACAATTCCACTTATTAATAGTCATTAGTGGTCTATGAATACAGCACAATCCTTTAGGTACAGAAACCAAGCTATGAGCTTGTTTGAAATGTAAACAAGACATTCATGAATTTGCTAATTGCAATTCCCTGTTTGGCCTTTGGCCAACCTTCATTCGCTCACTGGAAGTGGCCACTGATTGAAATATTATGTTTTCTGATGAATCCTGGGGGCGGTCAGAATCTAAAATTTGTGGGTTTATAATCCAGAAGCCTGGTACATATTTCATCAATTTACTCAAATATTTACTGAGTTCCTGCAGTGTTCAGGTCTGTGGGTTATCTAAATATGAAGACAGCACAGTTCCAGGCAGGTAAGAATCTAAATTCTGCTGTTAGATGTGAATCCAAATATCAGCAATTCCCCTTGAGACCATGGAAATGGCCTGGGGCACTCTAAAGGTTGAGGGATGGGGGTCAAGAGGAAATCTTCCTGAAGAGGGTGACATCTGTGAAGAAAGGGATTGAAAAATGAGAAAGATTTTGTCTGTAGGGTTAAAAGTATGGAGAGAGAAAAGACATACTAAGAAGAGGAAACATGAGATTGTAAACAAAAAAGAAGAAAATGTGTCACTTCTCAACCAGTTATACAAAGCTTAAGTTGCAACTCACCGAGAAGTCATCCACTGAGAGCGTGCCCTGCAGGGAATTCTGGATGAAAAGCAGGATAAGGCACTCTACATTTTGGTAAGAGTGCCCCTAGATAGTTAGGTGCACATCTCAGGAAAAATTTCAGTGACCCCAGATTCTTGCATCTTCCCATACATAGAAAAGTACTAAAATCATTAACTTGAGATATCTGTTCTTTGTGATTAACAGTAATCTTTTTTGTCATCTTCTCTTTTTTTAAAAAAATTGAAGTACAGTTGATTTACAATGTTGCATTGGTTTCAGTTGTACAGCAAAATGATTCAGTCATATTCTTTTTCAGATTCTTTTCCATTATAAGATATTGAATATAGTTCCTTGTGCTATATAGTAGGTCCTTGTTCTTTATTTATTTTACATATAGTAGAGTGTATATGTTAATCCCAAACTCCTAATTTATCCCCCCTGCTCTTTCTTCCCTTTGGTAACCATAAATTTGGTTCCCAAGTCCAGGAGTCTATTTCTGTTTCATAAATAAGAATATTCCCATCACATATAAATGATATTTGTCTTTCTCTGTCAGACTTACTTCACTTAGTATGATAATCTCTAGGTTCATCTGTGTTGCTCCAAATGACATTATTTCATTACTTATTATGGCTGAGTAATATTCCTTTGTGAATATATGCTATATCTTCTTTATCCATTCATTTATTTATGGACATTTAGGTTGCTTCCATGTCTTGGCTATTGTGAATAGTGCTGATTTGAACCTAGGGTGCATGTTTCAAATTAGAGTTTTCTCTGGATATCTGCCCAGGGGGGGAATTCCTAGGTCATACGGTAGTTCTATTTTTAGTTTTTCCCTCCGTACTATTTTCCACAGTAGCTGCACCAACCTACATTCCTACCAACAGTGTAGGAGAGTTCCCTTTTCTCCACAAACTTTCCAGCATTTGTTATTTGTAGACTACTTGATAATGGCCATTCAGACTGGTGGGAGGTGCTACCTCATTGTAGTTTTGATTTATGTTTCTTTAATGGTTTTAGAAAAGGCAGAGGAACCAGAGATGAAATTGTCAACATCTGCTGGATCATCGAAAAAGCAAGAGAATTCCAGAAAAACATCTATTTCTGCTTTATTGACTATGCCAAAGCATTTGACTGTGTGGATCACAATAAACTGTGGAAAATTCTGAAAGAGATGGGAATACCAGACCACCTGGCCTGCCTCTTGAGAAACCTATATGCAGGTCAGGAAGCAACAGTTAGAACTGGACATGGAACAACAGACTATTTCCAAATAGGAAAAAGAGTACTTCAAGGCTGTATATTGTCACCCTGCTTATTTAACTTATATGCAGAGTACATCATGAGAAACACTGGGCTGGAAGAAGCACAAACTGGAATTAAGATTGCCGGGAAAAGTATCAATAACCTCAGATATGCAGATAACACCACCCTTATGGCAGAAAGTGAAGAAGAACTGAAGAGCCTCTTGATGAAAGTGAAAGAGGAGAGTGAAAAAGTTGGCTTAAAACTCAACATTCAGAAAACTAAGATCATGGCATCTGGTCCCACCACTTCATGGCAAATAGATGGGGAAACAGTGGAAACAGTGTCAGACTTTATTTTTGGGGGCTCCAAAATCACTGCAGATGATGATTGCTGCCATGAAACTAAAAGACGTTTACTTCTCGGAAGGAAAGTGAGGACCAACCTAGATAGCATATTTAAAAGCATAGACATTACTTTGCCAACAAAGGTCCGTCTAGTCAAGGCTATGGTTTTTCCAGTGGTCACATATGGATGTGAGAGTTGAACGGTGAAGAAAGCTGAGTGCTGAAAAATTGATGCATTTGAACTGTGGTGTTGGAGAAGACTCTTGTGAGTCCCTTGGACTGCAAGGAGATCCAACCAGTCCATCCTAATGGAGATCAGTCCTGGGTGTTCATTGGAAGGACTGATGCTGAAGCTGAAACTCCAATACTTTGGCCACCTCATGTGAAGAGTTGACTCATTGGAAAAGACCCTGATGCTGGGAGGGATTGGGGGCAGGAGGAGAAGGGCACAGCAGAGGATGAGATGGCTGGATGGCATCACTGACTTGATGGACATGAATTTGAGTAAACTCTGGGAGTTGGTGATGGACAGGGAGGCCTGGCATGCTGCAATTCATGGGGTTGCAAAGAGTCGGACATGACTGAGTGACTGAACTGAACTGAATAATTAGTGATGAGCAACTGTTCATGTGCCTGTTGGACATCTGCATGCCTTCTTTGGAGAACTATCTACATAGGTCTTCTGCCAATTTTTGATTGGATTGGATTTTTTTATACTAAGCTGTATGGGCTGTTTTCATATCTTAGAAATTAACCCTTTGTCAGTTGCATTGTTTGCAAGTATTTTCTCCCATTCCATAGGTTGTTTTTTCACTTTGCTTATGGTTTCCTCTGCTGTGCAAAGCTGGTAAGTTTAATTAGGTCCACTTTTTAATTTTTTCTTTTATTTCCATTACTAGGAGACAGCTCCAAAAAAATATTGCTGCAACTCATGTCAAAGAGTGTTCTGCCTATGTTCTCCTCTAAAAGTTTTATAGTATGCAGCAATAATCTCTGACCAAGAAATACACTTGACTACATGTATTTTCTAGCCAAAAAACTCATATATATATACTAGTTCTTCCCATACCTTTTGGAGCAGTTTACTCAGAGCCACTAAATGGCTGTATCCCACGCTATAGTCCACAGTAAGACCTTGAATAAAACTTACATTTGTGATTCTCTTGTTGTACATTTTTCTCTAGTCTACAAGATCAACTCTCACATGTTCCAAGTCTCAGTCCCATCCATATATGACTACTGGAAAAACCATAGCTTTGACTATATGGACCTTTGTTGGCAAAGGTCATAAAGAAGGCTGAGTGCCAAAGAATTGATGCTTTTGAAATGTGGTGCTGGAGAAGACTCTTGAGAGTCCTTTGGACTGCAAGGAGATCAAACCAGTCAACTCCATAGGAAATCAAGTCTGAATATTCACTGGCAGGACTGATGTTGAAGCCAAAGCTCCAATAGTCTGGCCACCTGATGGGAAGAGCAGACTCACTGGAAAAGACTCTAATGCCAGCAAAGATTGAAGGCAAAAGGAGAAGAGGGTGGCAGAGGATGAAACAGTTGGGTGGCATCACTGACTCAGTGGACATGAGTTTGAACAAACTTTGGAAGTTAGCAGAGCACAGAGGAGGCTGGCATGCTGCAATCCATGGGGTCGAAAAGAGTCAGACATGACATAGTGACTGAACAACAACACAAGATCAAAGACTTAGATCATAAAAATTGAACACTGTAAAGTACTTCTATTTAATATTTTTACATAAGTGGCCATATTTATAAATTCTCTTATAAAGTCAGGAGAGATCCAACAGCACTAAGAGCACCCTTTATTCCATCTGGCAACAATCAGGGGAGTCTAGGTTTCAAAATTCCCTATAGATATTAATCTTCAGGATTCAGGAACAGGAGAAACTGGGAATCCCTGGTAATACCTGAATATTCCTGTTAAGTCACAAGTTATTCTTAAAATATCTTCACCACTCTTCAAAACCACTACTTATTATTATGGATATTTTAAAACACTTTCTTTAATAAATAATAAATATGAAGCTTGGCAGTATTTCCATATAAATGTAGGCCATAATAAACACTGGTAAAGAGCAGGGAAAGGACTTCCCTGGTTGTCCAGCTGTTAAGAATCCACCTGCCAGTGCAGGGGACATGGGTTCCACCCAGATCCCAGAAGATTCCACGTGCCGCAGGCAACTAAGCCCGCGCGCCACAACTAGTGAGTCCATGCTCTAGAGCCCATGCTCCACAAGAGAAGTCACCACAATGACAAGCCTGCACACTGCAACTAGAGACGGCCTGGGTGTAGCAATGAAAACCTAGAGCAGCCAAAACCAAATAAATAAATAAACACTTTTAAAAGAGCAGGGAAAATCACTGATAGTATTCAAATAGATCTAACAAGGTTCCCGACACTACATAGAATCATATGTTAAAATTGCCAGTTTTAGAAGTCCATTCCAAACTTGTTCTTGTTTGGAACACCATTCAGAGGGTTTGTATTAAGTATACAATTCATAAAAGTTTAATATTTATTTTATTTATAAAATTGTTTTACCATAAGTAGCAGACAGGGCCACCAACACTCACTTAACCCTCAGTTCCACATGTCTACATTTCCTGCTCATTTTCAACTTGGCAAAAGTGGATTCCTTGGAACCAGTTATGTCTCACTGTTGTAAACTCTAAGTGTTGCTGAAGAATTTTAACAATTTTTCTTATTTTCCTAATGTTTTGACTGATTTTCACTGGATTCAATTCAGAGAAATGAATACATCTTCTAAGAAAAGCTGGAAAAGAATATCTACATGGAAAGACTAGCAGGGTCTGAGTAGCAGCTGCCCCCTCAACACAGGATGTGTGTTGTCTAAATCTCCAGAATCCACAACAGCATTTCTTTTTTTCCCTAACAAGAAAGGAGGGGTTAACCTGAACCCTCAGCAGTGAAAGCATGGAATCCTAACCACTGGACTGACAGGGAAATCCCCATCCCCACCAAAAAAATTTTTCTCAAAAAAAAAATCTGTTTTTATTGGAGTACAGTTGGGCTTCCCTGGTAGCTCAAACAGTAAAGAGCCTGCCTGCAATGAAGGAGATCCGGGTTCAATCTCCGGGTTGGCAAGATCTCCTGGAGAAGGGAATGGCCACCCACTCCAGTATTCTTGCCTGGAGAATTCCATGGGCAGAGGAGCCTGGTGGGCTACAGTCCATGGGGTTGCAAAGAGTTGGACGCAACTAAGCAACTAACAACACCTACACTGTTGATTTACAATGCTGTGTTAGTTTCAGGGGTACAGCAAAGTGAATAAGTTGTATACACATATATCATAAATTTTTAGATTCTTTTCCCATATAGGCCATTACAGAGTACTGAACAGAGTTTCCTGTGCTATAGAGAGGGTACTTATTAGTTATCTATTTTATATTCAGTAGTGTGTATATGTCAGTCCCAACTGACAACAGCTTCACATCTGCCAACCATAAGAAGGGAGATAAACTTCATTTCAAAAAAGGATTTTTAGGGACTTCCCTGGTGGTCCAGTGGCTGTGGCTCCTTGCTCCCAGTGCAGGGGCCTGGGTTCGACCCCCCATCAGGGAGCTAGATCCCACATGCCACTACTAGGACCCAGTGTACCCAAATAAATTTTTTTTTAAAAAAAAGGAGTTTTATAATTGTTTAAAATTATTCATTTTGTTTGTTTTCCTTAATACAGTCTCTGCTTCAGCCACAGGAAAGACAGGGAGATACCTTGTCTAGATTTTTGTGTAAAACTTCAAGCATTGTGTTGCCCTCCAGACCACTTCACTCAAACCCTAGAACGCTGCTTCCTGCCTGGGCTGCTGGGCATCCATCACCAGCCCCCTCCCCACGAGTGCTCCCTCGCCCTCCCCAGCCCTCAGCAATTCCAGTCCTCCCCACAGTCCAAGCTACAGCTGCCCATTACCTGGGAGAGTTAATAAGAAATTCACCTTCCTTCCCAGGCACAAATGAATTCCAGTCAGTTCATTCTCACAGGAAATAAATTTTCAAATGGAAATTTAAAAAAAAAACAATTGCAAGGAAAGGTAATAACATGTCGCCCCTGAATTCTGCCTCTGAGAGGAATATATTAGCATCCCCAAGATCACAGCAGGCCCCGAGAAGCCCCTCTGGACACCAGAGCTTTGCAGTGTTGCGATGGGCAGGCCTCGTGGCTCTCAGGTACATTCATTGGTGTCCTGTCAAGTTGTTACATGGTATCAAAACTACATATGGACTCCTCAAGATGCATGGGCAACACATAGGTGAGGCCTCTGCACTCACTTTGGAATGCTCTGTGGCTGGGAGTCCCATAGCCTTTGTTCCTGGGACAGTTTCCACACCAATCAAGGCACTGCGTGCTCTAACACAGTGATTAAGAGACAGGCTTGTGAGGGATACAGACTCTTCCATTTATTACCTGTGTGACCTTGGGCAAATTACTTAAACTCTCTAAGCTTTGGTTCCTTATCTGTTCAATAGGATAAAAAACGAAAAAAAGAAAAAAAACCTGCCTCGTCGGATTACTGTGAAAGCAAATAAATTAATGCTTGCAAAGCCCAGTGACTCAGAGATCATAAGTGCTCAATAAATGTCAGCTTTTTATTATTATCCTATTTTTTAAAGGTCTTCAGGGGTGGGATAGATATTCTACCACTGAAAGCAAGTCCCAGGTGATTTATTGTTTAGAAGTGGATATTCTGTTTAAACGTTTAATGTGTTTCTCTTAAAGGCGTTTTATCTGGAAGCCAAACGTAGAGAGTTAGATATCTGAGTCACAAGTTTGGTAACAAAATTTAGTAGTGCTCTTTATTGAGTAGTCTAAGGCCGCTGACCAGGAAAATCACAAAATTCTGAAGTGAAACCTTGCTGCTGGTGGTTCCAGGCTACATACATGCAAACTGCAGACAGAATGCTTCATTTTTTGCTGGAGGAGAAAACGAGGGATAGTACTTATAAAAAGAGACAGAAACTAGAGTAAAATAAGTAGCTAGAAGTATTAATACTAAGAATTAACTCCTGCTTTTTTATTTGTATAAGCAGTTAATTAATGAATATTGAAATGGTGGAAAGATTTATAAGGGATTTGGATGTTAAACTTCCCTGATGTCCCAAAGTACCAGTCCAGTCAGTGTTTTATTCTATGGGGATGTGTCAGCATGAATTAAAGTGGCTTTTCACTTAAACTTGGGAGCAAAAAATCAGTTTGTTTTAGAAGATTTAATTAAAAGTTAGATGAAAACCATGAAAGTCTGGCATTTTAGTATATCTCTATCTTGTGAAGGAATGCTATGTAGCCAATGAAATGACAGAGGACCAGTTGGTGAGGATGTTCAGTTCAGTTCAGTTGCTCATTCGTGTCCGACTCTTCGCGACCCCATGGATTTCAGCACGCCAGGATTCCCTGTCCATCACCAACTTCCGGAGCCTACTCAAACTCATGTCCATTGAGTTGCTGATGCCATCCAACCATCTCATCTTCTGTCGTCCCCTTCTCCTCCCGCCTTCAATCTTTCCCAGCATCAGGGTCTTTTCCAATGAGTCAGTTCTTCACATCAAGTGGCCAAAGTATTGGAGTTTCAGCATCAGTATCAGTCCTCTTAATGAATATTCAGGACTGATTTCCTTTAGGATTGACAGACTGGATCTCCTTGCAGTCCAAGGGACTCTCAAGAGTCTTCTCCAACACCACAATTCAAAAGCATCAATTCTTCAGCACTCAGCTTTCTTTATAGTCCAACTATATAGTCCAACTCTCACATCCGTACATGACTACTGGAAAAACCATAGCTTTGACTATAACAGACCTTTGGTCCTCAAAGTAATGTCTCTGCTTTTTAATATGCTGTCTAGGTTGGTCATAGCTTTTCTTCCAAGGAGCAAGCGTCTTTTAATTTCATGGCTGCAGTCAGCATCTGCAGTGATTTTGGAGCCCAAGAAAATAAGTCTCTCACGTTTCCCCATCTATTTGCCATGAAATGATGGGACCAGATGCCATGATCTTAGTTTTTTGAATGTTGAGTTTTAAGCCAACTTTTTCACTCTCCTCTTTCACTTTCATCAAGAGGCTCTTCAGTTCTTCTTCACTTTCTGCCATAAGGGTAGTGTCATCTGCATATCTAAGGTTATTGATACTTCTCCCAGCAACCTTGACTCCAGCTTGTACTTCATCCAGCCTAGTATTTCACATGTACTCTGCATATAAGTTAAGCAAGTAGGGTGACAATATACAGCCTTGACTTACTCCTTTCCTGATTTGAAACCAGTCTGTTGTTCCATGTCCACTTCTAACTATTGTTTCTTGACCTGCATACAAATTTCTCAGGAGGCAGGTCAGCTGGTCTGGTATTCCCATCTCTTTAAGAATTTTCCACAGTTTGTTGTGACCTGCAAATAATCTGGAGGGCAATTCAAGGATCCATATTAAAGATCCTTATAAATTTGCATATCCTTTGATAAAAGAATTCTATCTCCATGACTTAATTTTAAGAAAATGATGAGGATCCGCTGGGGGCTTCAGTGGTAAAGAATCCACCTGCCAGTGCAGGAGACATGGGTTTGATCCCTGATCCAGGAAGATGTCACACGCCACAGAGTAACTAAGCCTATGTGTCACAACTATTGAACCTATGCTCTGGAGCCCGGGAGCTGCAACTGCTGAAGCCTGCTCACCCAGAGCCCATGCTTGGCAACAAGAGAAGCCACCACAATGGGAAGCCTGAGCACCACAACTAGAGAGTAGCCCCCTGCCAGCCACAACTAGAGAAAAGCCCACGCAGCAACAAAGACCCAGCATAGCCAAAGACAAATAAAATTTTTAAAAAACAATAAGCTTATCACTCTATAAAGAGAGAAAGAAGTACAATGATATTGAGATGTTTATCAATTTGCTGTCTGTAACAGCTAACACATCTCCCAGTTAGATAATGAACATTGAAACGTTGTAAACTGTTTAGTTCTGTGTCGATGTGCCTTTAACGCTATCACTACTAAATTTTCTCTAGTAATGTCTTACCTTTGTGTTTGATCTTGCTTAGTTTTACCAAGTGCCAAGCAAGCTCTGGGCTCAGACAGCCACGGCTTTGAACATTGCCTTTGCTGTTCACACTAAATTGTCTGCTGTATATTCCTTTACTTCTCAGTTTCTTCACCTGTGAAAAAGGAATGATAATAATACCTAACTAAAAAGTTACAAAGAGGATTAAATTAATCTAATATCAATTACATGGTTTAGGGCCTAATAGATAGTATGTTCTCTATAAATTTTAACTATCATCAACAAGCCCATATCTCTGGCATCATCACACCAAGCACATTTGAACTCTAAATCCCATGAGCCATCAATTAATATGGAGCCAAATCACTTATGAAATCACCAGGAACATGAGCACAAATGGACTTGTCACCCTCAACTATCAGCCCAATGATTCTTCTGTACTTAAACTAATGATTTAGAACCGGTGAACATTTGACAGGAAATCAAAGGTGATCCCTCTCCTCGCCCAATATCCTTTTCACTATGGAGCTCAATCTTCAGAGCAACCTCAGACACATTCCCCAGACCCAAAAGACCCAAGCCTTGGGGCTTGAGGAGCACGGACAGCCAAGGGACAGCGGGCTCAGCCCATCCCTTCCAGGAACCTTCTGCTGGACCAAATTCAAGAAATAAGTATCAATCTTTCAGCACCCACAAGTTGCAGTCCCAGCCAGAATCCATCCTGCCTATTTAGCCTATGCTGTTTTCAATTTTTCTAAATTCATTGTTAACAATTAGATGACATATTAAAATTTCAGGCTTCCCTTTTTAAATTTTTTTATTTATTTATGTATTTTTGGCTGCGCTGAGTCTTCATTGTTGTGTGAGGGCTGTCTCTAGTTGTGGCAAGTGAGGACTACTCTCTGGTTGCAGTATACATGCTTCTCTTGTTGCAGAGCATGGGCTCTAGGGCACCCGGGCTTCAGCAGTTGCAGCGCATGGGCCCAGCTGGCCCAGGGCATGTGGAGTCCCCCCAGACCAGGGATGGAACCTGTGTCCCTCGTGTTGGCAGGTGGATTCCCAACCACTGGACCACCAGGGAAGTCCAAATTTCAGGCTTCTCTTGAAGTGTCACAAGAGTTGGCCACATCAAGCATGCATTCCCCAAAGGCAACAATGGCTGGAAGTTGGGTTGCAGCTGCCCCCTTCAGGTAGGGCATGGGATCTCCAGTTTTCCCCATTTCTCCCACTTCATTCATCTGCATTTCTTACCTTGCCCTGAGAGCACTTGGTTTTCTGACCCTGCTTATTGTGCATAGCAAGCATTTGTGTACGTGTGTGCATCTGTGTGTGTGTGTGTGTGTGTGTGTGTTTGCATGCATGCACATACCAGTCCTGGAACAGGGTGTGGGCTGGAGGTTATTTGCTGGGAATCTCTTAGGATTCAGGAATGTTTTAAAAGATAGAGGAGGGCTTTAGCAGTGCCAGTGGAAGTGCTCTTAGATAAGCAGAATGTCTGGGGCTGCAGGGTTTCTGACCACTGTTTATAGGCTATGCCTGTGTGGGCCAAGTCCTAGGCAACCCCACAGGGCTGGTTAGAAGTTGCAGAATTCCTGCACTATCCCCTGTCAGCAAAGTGCTGAGACAACAAACTTAACCTCTCTGTCCAGCGTGAGCCTATCAGCCATGGTTATTAAATCCCACAAAAGGGAGAAGAGGAGGAGTGAATAGGGATGAAAGAAAAAGCACTTTTCCCATTTGGATAGCTGTGCAGAACAGGAGCTGCTGGAGAAAGGCAGGGAGTGTAATTGCTGGCCTGAAAGAAAAAGAAAAATTATAAAAGGAAAGAAAGAAAAGGGGGGAAAATTGATAATGAACAATTTATCCTCAGAGCTAACAGTTAATTAATTCTGAAAATATCTGTCAGGCTAATAGAAGTGGGGGAGAGGGCTATGCCACATACACAATTAATAAAATAATAATAACAAAAAAAGAAAGAAAAAAGATTTTTTAAAGGTGTTACTATCTTCTTACAGGCTGGGCCCTTGGCTTCCCAATGTCATTTTCAACACAATTTTTTTCCCCTCCGTCTCTTTTCAGAAATTGTTCTCATGAATGATTTATATATGTCTAGTTATCTGGAGTGATTTCTATGGACCCCGGCGCATTGCTGCATAATTGTTAATTTTAACGCCATAATAGCTTCAGATGGAGGAAGAGATTAGGCATTTATTGCACAATTAAATGAAACATACTTGAGAATCACAAAGGGTTCCGTAATTATTTCAGACCATTAATAAAATGGGCATTAAATTATATGGGACACAAAAGGGAAAGGAAATAGATTTTCATTACAGCAATAGAAGCTGAGAGTAGTAATAGATCCTTGTTGAATTATCTTTCTCTCTCTCTCTCTGAAATTAATTGTTGCCCAGCTTATTTCAAAGGAAAATAAAGGAGGGAAAAAAAGTGTTTTAAGAAACTCTGATGAAAGGGCTTTGTTTGATGGGGACAATAGCCAGTGATACACTCCAAAAAACAAGGTAATCTTTGATTCTGGCTCCTTACCTTTGGTTCTGATGACTTTAAAGGCAGTTTTTCAGCAGTGTGGGGTTCCCCATCCCTACCCAACTCCTAGCCCATGAGAATCTAGATGGGAGAGGGAAATGGGGAGGTCAAAGAAGGGTGGGCCACTGGCTTTTTTCTCCAACCACTCATGATGGGAGAACTTGGACCATTACACACAATCCCACACCGTTTAACAATACGAAGACCATTTGGCTTGAACTTCTTGAAACGGAATAAAATGGAGTGAAAATGTGCTTCATTCATTGAGTATTCGTTTGACCTGCTCTGATCTTCAAAACGACACTCTGAGGTAGGTACTATTATATCATTCCCATTTCACAGATGAGGAAACAAAGACTTAGAATGAATGAAATAGACCAAGGCCTTAACGCCCACTGGGGTTAAGGGGTAGGCAGGATTTAAAGATAAAACAGTGTCCCTGGGCTAAAAATATTCTTATCCTAGTAGGGGGAGACAGACAAGCAAGGACACAGGAAGACAACACCACGGTTTTCACTGCCGGATATGTGCACTGCACCCAGACTGCAACACACATCTACTGCTGCAGCTGCAGAAACATGCAGTGGGATAATACACTTCCTCTTCTTTTCCTTCCCTTTATTCATGTCACAACTTCTCATCAGAATTCAAGCAAATGCTTCCTCTGTCCCCTAAATGTGATCTACCTTTGTCTCTTTGGGGACCTGTGAGCAGGATCTCTGCCCAATTCTATGTGGCAATAATACCAATAAGACAGGAGGAGGCCAGGATCCCTGGAAAAGTCAGATCTTTGGACCCTCCCTTTAGTTCACATTGGCTGCTTCTGCCAAGGAGTTATGACCCTGAGGAAACCAGTGTGGCCACTGCTTTGAACTCAAGGCACATGGGTGAAGCATAAAGTTAAGTAGCAAAAATAAACAAACAAACACCACCAGCTTAAAAGCTGCAGCAGGCCTCAAGCAACCAAGAAGCTCCTGCCTTGGATGATGGACTATCACTTCAAACTTCAGGGCATCACTGTGGTATCCAGGTTCCTCTGTGCCTGGTCTCCCTGAAATCTGATGGGGCTTAACCTCAGAGTTCAGGACTATGAGTTGACTTCTTCATCCTTATTCTGCTGCCCAGCTTTGTGGAGCCAACCCAATGCCACCCACATGCATACCAGTATTTTACCTCTAAAGCTTTAAATATGTGCCCCACACCAGGATCCTGTAATACTTAGCAGGAGCCCCAGTTTGTAGAACTCCAAGAGCCCCCATGACTACACTAAAACAGGGAGCTAGGCGATAGGACCCAGGCATCAGGAGAATAGAGCACACCTTCCTTTAGGAGAAACTCACCCAGGAGTAGCAGGGAAAGCCCAGAAAGAGAGGCCCAGGAGTGGCAGATGTCCCTGAAAAGCACCCAGATGTCCACACCACGAAGAAGGTCAAGTCAGGAGGGACACACACCAAGTTAAATGACTTAGAGCCGTGTGAGCATAAGACTCATAGCCTATGGATTTCTCTTATTGACAAGAGAAGCCGCTCATATGGTAATCTTTTACCCACCAATTCATCCACAATTTGTGTATTAAGACTTCTACTTTTCTATTAAAAGAAATAATCTTCAATCAGCTAGTAAGAAAGGCTGAATTCCAAGAGAGATGAGGAGATAGCATCTGGACACTTCCAGATCCAAATGGATTATATAGATGAAAACAGAGAGGGAAAATGCCAAACAACTTTACCACTTGATAAATTTTATGGAACTATGGAAACCAGTCAAGAAATTAAATAGGGATGGACACATATGGTCTCAATTTCGACTGAAAAGATAGATTCTGGAAACTGCAAATCAGTTATTGGGAAACTATTTCTCCTCTGCCTTTCAACAACACACAAGGATTCTAGATTGTTATTTAGCTTCAGGAAAGAAGCCAATAAAGAAAACATAGTTTAATAAATAGACTCACAGACTTACACAGTGAACTTTTGGTTGCCAGGGGGAATAATGGGGGTAAGAGATAGTTAGGGAGTTTGGGATGGACATGTACATACTGCTATATCTTGAATGGATAACCAACAAGGACCTACTGTATAGCACATGGAATACGAAACTCTGTTCACTGTTATGTGGCAGCCTGGATAGGAGAGGAGTTTGGGAGAGAATGGATACATGTATATGAATGAATGAGTCCCTTTGCTGTTCACCTGAAACTATCACTACAGTGTTAATCAACTTTACCCCAATGCAAAATAAAAAGTTTAAAATTTTTTTAATAAAAAAGAAACCATGGTTTATTAAATTAAAAAATCTAAAACTAGAGACTTCTCTTCTGACAGCTTGGAAGGCTAGAAATTCCAAAATGCCTTCTCATTGTAATAAAATGACTAGATCCTGAATATGTTGTAGCTAAACAACAGTTGTTTTTAGTTAAACATCTAACTGAGCTATAAATAAAGAGAAACTATCTGTGCTGTAAAAGACTTAATTTTAAAGGTTAATAATAGAGAGAAATTCTTCTTAAAGTCAAAACAAAACAACACAAGCCTGAAAATTCTTTAATGAAAATAAACAAAAAACCAAAATGTAAATGATAACTAAGAGCAAAATCTTGTAAAGCCCTGAAAGAAAATGCGAATTTAGCAACCAATGCCTTGGGGATTAATTATTGTGCAGTGAGGGTAAGGGAAGGGAAGGGAAGGGAAGGGAAGGGAAGGGAAGGGAAGGGAAGGGAAGGGAAGAATAAATCTTGGTCTCAAGAAAAATGTAGGAAATATGCCAAAGTTTCTGAACTCAAGCCAAACCCCTTGAAAAGAGTGTCACCATGAGTGAAATAAGGGGTGAAATTATCCACCTGCCAGTAATGGGAGCCTGGAATGGGAGCCTTTTTGCTCTGATAATTCTAGTTAGAAAAGAACAGAAGCAGCAATAACAAAAATCATAGTAATTGTATTAGTCTCTCCAGAAAATTTGCTATCCTAGGAGTTCAAATGTAGGATACTCATAGGTCAGGAATCCACTCAGTCTAGAAATTAAAGTAGTTCAAAATTAATAAAACCCTGCAGCACTCAGTTTCTTGTTATTCACACAGTCAAAGGCTTTGGCATAATCAGTAAAGCAGGAGTAGATGTTTTTCTGGAATTCTCTTGTTTTTTATGTGATCCACCTCCTCGATATCTTCTGCTTCTGTTAAGTCCATACCATCTCTGTCCTTCATTATGCCCATCTTTGCATGAAATGTTCTCTTGGTATCTTTAATTTTTTTTAGTAGATCTCTAGTCTTTGCCATTCTATTGTTTTCCTCTATTTCTTTCCATTGATCACTGAGGAAGGCTTTCTTATCTCTCCTTCTTATTCTTTGGAACTCTGATTTCAATTGGGTATATCTTTCCTTTCTCCTTTGCCTTTAGCTTCTTGTCTATTCTCAGCTATTTGTAATGCCTCCTCAGAAAACCATTTTGCCTTTTTGCACTTTTTTTTCTTGGGGATGGTCTGGATCACTGCCTCCTGTACAATGTCATGAATCTCTGTCCATAGTTCTTCAGGGAATACCAGACCACATTACCTGCCTCCTGAGAAATCTGCATGCAGGTCAAGAAGCAGCATTTAGAACCAGACATGGAACAACAGACTGGTTCCAAATTGGGAAATGAGTACATCAAGGCTGTATATTGTCACCCTGCTTATTTAACTTATATGCAGAATACATCATGTGAAATGCCAGGCTGGATGAAACACAAGCTGGAATCAAGATTTCTGGGAGAAATATCAATAACCTCAGATACGTTGATGACACGACCCTTATGGCAGAAAGTGAAGAAGAACTAAAAAGTCTCTTGATGAAAGTGAAAGAGGAGAGTGAAAAAGTTGGCTTAAAACTCAACATTCAAAAAACTAAGATCATGGCATCCAGTCCCATCACTTCATGGCAAATAGATGGGGAAGCATTGGAAATGGTGAGAGATTTTATTTTCTTGGGCTCCAAAATCACTGTGGATGGTGACTGCAGCCATGAAATTAAAGGACACTTGCTCTTTGGAAGAAAAGCTATGACCAACCTAGACAGCATATTAACAAGCAGAGACCTTACTTTGCTAACAAAAGTGCGTCTAGTCAAAGCTATGATTTTTCCAGTAGTCATGTATGGATGTGAGAGTTGGACTATAAAGAAAGCTGAGTGCCGAAGAATGGATGCTTTTGAACCGTCGTGTTGGAGAAGACTCTTGAGAGTTCCTTGGACTGCAAGAAGATCCAATCAGTCTATCCAGAGGAAATCAGTCCTGAATATTCATTGGAAGGATGATGCTAAAGCTGAAACTCCAATACTTTGGCCACCTGATGCAAAGAACTGACTCATTGGAAAAGACCCTGCTGCTAGGAAAGATTGAAGGCAGGAGAAGGAGATGATAGAAGATGAGATGGTTGGATGGCATCACCAACTTGATGGACATGAGTTAGAGCAAGCTCCAGGAGTTGGTGATGGACAGGGAAGCCTGGTGTGCAGCAGTCCATGGGGTCGCAAAGAGTTGTACACAACTGAGCAACTGAACTGAACTGTCGCACCCAGTAAAAATAAAAGTAAACACTCTCTTACTCCTCAGGATTCACACAGATTAAGTTGGATCAATCTTGAATTCACAATTAAAAATGAAAACATGGCACAAGGTAATGCACCACCATTAGGAAGATTCAGCAAAAAAAAAAAAAACAGCAAATTTAGATATCCTTCCCCACAAGTGCCTCAGTTACTGAAATTTTGGATAATGCTTTTGAGGTGTCTATATATGAAATGTTTTTAAAGGAGACAGAAATTTTAAATTGTTAAAGAACAAAAACTACTAAAAGTGATTTAATAAAAGAATTGAATAAAACATTAAAATTTAATCATTTTTGAAAACTCACTGGATAGATTATAAAGAAGATTAGACACAGTTGAAAAGGAAATGAACAGGAGGATGAATCAAAACAAACAACCCAGATTGCAGCATACAGAAACAAAAGAAGTAGAATTTGTAAAAGAGAGGTTATATGAAAGAGAGAAGATGTTTAACCAGAGTTCCAGAATGAGAAAACAGAATGGGAAAGAGGCAAAAATCAAAGACATGTTTTTTCCAGGCCTGTTATCAAACATGAATCTAGGTACAGGAAGCCCAACATATACCAAAGCCTATACATAAAAAAGAAGTTTCTGTTTTGGCACATTTTAATGAAATTATAAACCATCAAAATTAAAAAGAGATCTTAAAAACAGCAACAGAAGAGAGATCACCTTCAAAAGAACTACAATTACACAAATAGCACACTCCTAAAAATCAACAATTAACCCAGAAAACAATGAAACAATACTGTCAATGTGTTCAGAGAGAACATTTATCAACGTAGAAATGAATGCCATGCAAAATAAATTTCAAAATGAGGATCAAAGAAACGTTCAAACAAAGACTTCGAAAGGACATTTCCAGATCCATGTCTATACATGGAATTCTTTTATTCATATGGCTTGGTATATGTTGAGTTTCATGTCAGTGTCTGTGGATTCATGTCTAATTTTCATTCACTTTGAGATGATGTCCCATTTCTCTGTGACTGCTTTTAAATCTTTATCCTTGATGTTTTATAATTTCACTAGGGAGAGACAGTAGGAAGACAATATATAGCATGAAATGATGAGTGAATAGATTAGTTAATATGTCAATAAACTTAAACAAATATTGACTGTATGAAGTGATGATATTCAATTTGTGAGGCTGAGAAAAACACAAAATATAGTTAAATATTTAACATTAATAGTATACATGTCAGAAGTAGATGATCAGTTATTCTAAGTACCAGGAGGAGAGTATATAACAGCAATGGAAAATCTCACTTTCAAACCAGAAGACAGGATAGGAAGTGGGGGGAGTAGGGGAATACTTTAATGGATCCAATAGAGGACAAAGAAGAAAGGAAATAGGATGGAAAAGACAAGTGGGGAAAAAACTAAATAATATAATAGAAATCATCAAGGATTTTGAATAGACTAAGGTTTTACCCTACTTATAAGTTAGCCTGCCACAGTTTCATGGATACTGGTAGAAGACACACAACTTCTGGGTCAAAGACAAGAGATGATTTATTACTCACAGCAGAAGCAGTAGCCAGCATATCAGCATTTTTGTGCCTATTCTTTAAAGCACAATTCCCACAGTGCGATAAGAGATGGCCAGATGACACCTGCACATGAAGTGGGTTGTGTTACAGAAGAGGAACCTTGAGCTTGGGAAACTTGAATCTTTGATGATGAATAGTAAGCATTCTTGCTCTTTGCTCTGGAGAGAGACTCCATCTCTATCTTCCAAGGCTGTAAGTAAAAATGCCCTTTGCTCCAGAGGGAGACACTATCTCTCTCTTCTGAGGCTATTCACTACACAAACATCCTTGAAAAGCTAGTTTTGAACAAAAGGCACTCAGTACCTCTCTTGAAAGATATGCAGAAACAGAAGAGACTTACGTAGAATTGTTTCCCAGCAGAAATAAGTCTAGATATGTTAGTAACCACAAAAAAAAATAAATTCATCAGCTAAATACGGAGATTATCACACTGAATAGAAAAAAATCTACCAGAATTATTTACAAGAGAAGAAACGCAATATACATGGCTATAAAAGGCAGAAAGCAAAAGGATGGTAAAAGGCATTACAAGAAAATTCAAAACAAGAGGAAGCCAGAATTAGTTACAGTAATATCAAATGAAATAGAAGCTAACACACAAAAAATTTAGTAAGGTCATATATCACTACATAATGATGAAAGGTTTTATTTGGCAGGAAGATATATACCAATTCTAACCGTACATAAGCATAGCAAAAATGATCAATCACATAAATAAAAAACTAATAGAACTATAAAAAGAAATAGATAAATACACTATCATAGTGGAAGATTTTATTACACGTCTATCAACCTTTTAAAAAAAATTGAAGTCTATTTGACCTATAACACTATGTCAGTTCCATGTGTATAACATAGTGAGTTGATATTTCTGTATATGAAAAAATAATTGCCATAATAAGTCATTACCATTTGTCACCATATAAAAGTATTACAGTGTTATTGACTACATTCCTCCTGCTGTACATTTTATCCCAGTGACATTTATTTTGTAACTGGAAGTTTGCATTCCTTTATCTCCCTTACCTGTTTTACTCATCTCCCCACCCGCAGCCTCTAACAACCACAAGTTTTTCTCTGTATCTATAAATCTATTTCTGTTTTGTTATGTTTGTTCAGTTATTTTGATTTTTAGATTCCACCTATAAGTGAAAACATATGGTATTTGTCTTCCTCTGTCTGACTTATTCACTTAGCATAACACCCTCTAGGTTCATGCTGCTGCTAAGTTGCTTAAGTTGTGTCAGACTGCGACCCCATGGACAGCAGCCCACCAGGCTCCTCTGTCCACAGGATTCTCTAGGCAAGAATACTGGAGTGGGTTGCCATTTTCTTCTCCAGGCTAGATTCATGCATGTTGTCACAAATAGCAAGATTTCATTCTTTTTTATAGATGAGTAGTATTCCATCATATATTCATATATATATATAAATATGTATACATATATATATATCTCACACCTTCTTTATCCATTAATCTATCAATGAACACTTAGATTGCTTCCATATCGTCATCTTCACTACTGTAAATGACACTGCAACAATCATAGGGGATACATACCATTTTAAATTAGTGTTTTTGTTTGTTCGCTTGCTTTTGAAAAATACCCAGAAGTAGAACTTCTGGATCTTATGGCAGCTTTATTTTTTAATTTTGGAACAGGCACCATTTTCTATAGTGACTGTACCAAATTATGTTACTACCAACAGTGCATAAGTGTTCCTTTTTCTCCACATCCTCACTAACACTTGTTAGTTGCCTTTTTGATAATAGCCATTCTGACAGATGTGAGCTGATATCTCATTGTGATTTTGATTAGCACTTTCCTGATGGTTAATGATGGAGATTATCTTTTCATGTGTCTTTTGGCCATCTGTATATCTTCCATGGAAAAAAATATCTATTCATGTCCTCTGCTCATTTTTTAATCAGATTTTTAAAACATTGAGTTATATGAGCTCTTTAAATATTGAACTTTATCAGATATATTGTTTGCAAATATCTTTTCCTCTTCAGTGGATGGCCTTTTCATGTTTCCTTTGCTGTGCAAAAGCTTTTTGGTATCATGTAGTCTCCTTTTTTTTTTTTTTTTTTTTTGCTTTTGTTTGCCTTGGCTGAGGAGACAGATTAAAAAAAATACTGCTAAGATGGAAGATGTCAAAGAATGTACTGACTATGTTTTCTTCTAGGAATTTTATGGTTTCAGGTTTTATACTTAACTAATCCATTTTGAAATTTATGTTATATTTTTTATATGGTATGAAAAAGTAGTCCAGTTTGATTATTTTGAATGTTGTTGTTCAGGTTTCCCAATACCACTTACTAAAAGGCTCTTTTCCCCATTGTATATTCTTGTCCCTTATGTTGTAGATTAATTGACCATATAAACATGGATCTATTTTTGGGTTTTCTACTCTGTTCCATTGATCCATGTGTCTGCTTTTGTGCATTACTATATTGTTTTGATTACTATAGCTTTGTAATATAGTCTGAAACCAGGAAATAGAATACCTCCAGATTTGTTCTTCTTTCTCAAGATTGTTTTTGCTCTTCAGGGTCTTTTGTGTTTTCATATAAGTTTTAGAATTATTTGTTCTAACTCTATTAAAAATCACCATTGGTATTTTGATAGAGATTGCATTGAATCTGTAGATTGCTTTGGAGAGTATGGTCATTTTAACAATATTTATTCTTTCAATCCATGAGCATGGTATATTTTTCAATTTGTTCATATCACCTTCAGTTTCTTTCATCAATATCTTAGAGTTTTCTGAGTACAGGTCTTTTACCTCCTAGAATAGATTTATTCCTAGGTATTTTATTCTTTTTGAAGCAATTATACGTAGGATTGTTTCCTTAATTTCTCTTTCTGATAGTTTGTCGTTAGTGTATAGAAGAGAAACAGATTTTCATGTATTAATTTTATATCCTGCAACTTTACAGAATTCATTTATTAGTTCTGTTTTTTTGCGGTATCTTTAGGACTTTCTGTATGTAGTATCAATGTCATCTGAAATGGTAACAGTTTTTATTCATCCTTCCAATTTGGATTCTTTTCATTTTTTATTCTTGTCTGATTGCTATGGCTAGGACTTTTAGTACCATGTAGAATAAAAGTGGTAAGAGTGGGCATCCTTGTCTTGTTTCTGATCTTAGAGGAAATGCTTTCAGCTTTTGACCATTAAGTATGATGCTAGTTGTAGGTTTATCATATATGGCCTTTATTATGTCATCTATTAATTAAGGACAAGCCAAGAAAATTAAAATATCTATAAATATATGAAAGATACAAACTTTACAATTAATAAGATTAACATTAGACATATATGGAACCCTGCACTCAACAATTAGAACATCCATTCTTTCCTTTTCAGTAACACCTGGAATATTTAAGTGTTCACCATATAGGAGCCTGACAGGCTACATACAGTCCATGGGGTTGCAAAGAGTTGGACACAACTTAGCAACTAAACAACAGCAACAAAGTGTCACAACAAATTTCAAAAAATCATTATCATTTAACTACATTGTTAGCCACAATGCAGTTTAGTTAGAAATCAATAGCATAAGACAGTTTACCAAAAGGAAATACATTTGTAAATGTACAAAAATTCTTATAAATCACCCCTTGGTTAAAAAGATAATAATGAAAATGTGATTTTTAACCCATTTATAATTGAATAATAACTTAGAAACCATAGATCAAGCTTAAGGGATAAAGCTAAAGCAGTACTAAGTGAAAGTTGTTCAGTCGTGTCTGACTTTTTGCGAACCCATGGACTATACAGTCCATGGAATTCTCTAGGCCAGAATGTTGGAGTGGGTAGCTTTCCCTTCTTCAGGGGATCTTCCCAACTCATGGATTGAAACCAGGTCTCTGGCATTGCAGGTGGATTCTTTACCAGCTGAGTCACACGGAAGTCCAAAGTAGTACTAAGTGAAGAATTTTTTTAGTTTTTTATTTTGTATTATAGTATAGCTGATTAGCAATGTTGTGATAGTTTAAGGTGCACAGCAAAGGGACTCAGCCACACATATACCTGTATCCTCTCTCTCCCAAACTCCTTTCCCCTCTAGGCTGCTACATAACATTGAGCAGAGTTCCTTGTGCTACACAATAGGTCCCTGCTGACCATCCATCTTAGACAAATGTTCAAAGATGCTTATAAACATAGCAGTGTATACCCATCCATCTCAAATTCCCTAGCTACCCATTCCCCCTGTCCTTCCCCCAGCAACCATAAATTTGTTCTCTATGTCTGTGAGTCTGTTTCTGTTTTGTAAATAAATTCATTTGTAAATTGAATTCATTATGAATGAATTGAATGTATAATGAATGTAAAATGAATTCATAAATTAATTTGTAGATTCCACATATAAGGGATGTCACATAATGTTTCTGTTTCTCGGTCTGACTTACTTCACTCAGTATGACAATCTCTAGGTCCATCTATGTTGCTGCAAATGGCATTATTTCATTCTTTTTTGATAGATGAGTAATATTTCACTGTATATATGTACTACATCTTCTTTATCCATTCCTCTATTGATGGTCATTTAGGTTGCTTCCATGTCTTGGCTATCGTAAACAGTGTTGCAATGAAACATTGAAGTGCATGTATCCCTTTGGATCATATTTTTCTCCAGATATATGCCCAAGGTCATATAGTATCTCTCTTTTTAGTTTTTTAAGGAAACTCCATATTGTTTTCCATAGTGGTTGTACCAAGTGGCATTTCCATCAAACGTGTAGGAGAGTTCCTTCTCTCCACACCCTCTCCAGCATTTATTGTTTGTGGATTTTTTGATGATAGCCATTTTGACTGGTGTAAGGTGATATCTCATTGTATTTTTGATTTGCATTTCTCTAGTAGTCAGCAATGTTGAACATCTTTTCATGTGCCTCTTGGCTACTTGTATATATTCTTTGGAGAAATGTCTATTTAGGTTGACTGGGTTGTTTGTTTTCATGATGCAGTCATGAGCTATTTCATGAGCTATTTGTAGATTTTGGTGACTAATCCCTGGGTTGGGAAGATCCCCTGGAGAAGGGAACAGCTACCCACTCTAGTATTCTGGCCTGGAGAATTCCCATAGACAGAGGAGCCTGGCAGGCTACAGTCCATGGGGTCACAAAGAGTCAGACACAACTGAGAAACTTTCACACAATCCCTTGTTGGTCATATCAGTTGTAAATATTTTCTCCCAGTCTTTAGGTTGTGTTTTCATTTTGTTTATTGTTTCCTTTGCTATGCAAAAGCTTTTGAGTTTAAGTAGGTTTCATTTTTAATTTTTGTTTTATTTCCATTATTCTGGGAGATTGATCAAAAAAAAGATATCAAAAAAGATATTGCTATGATTTATGTCAGAGAAAAGAGGAAAGAGATAGACATTCCACTTAGAAGTTAAGAATTTAAGAAGTTTGAAAAAGAACATCCAGATAAATCCAAGGATAAGTGACACAGTAAAGAGCAGAAATAATAAAACAGAAAAAAATTATAGAAGATAACCAAAGTAAAAAATTTGTTCTTTGAATATACTAATTCAAAACAAGCTTATGGTAAGATTAATCTGAGTGTGAGGATGAGAAGAAAAGCACAAATATTAAATATTAAGAATAAAAAAGGAGGTGAAATTGAACCAGCAGAGAATTAAAATAATGAGAATATACCTTTGATGTCTATATGCCAATATATTTGTAAGCTTAGTTAAAATTTACACATTTTTCAAAAATTTAACTTTTAAAAGTAGGTTATAGAAGAACCAGAAAATTTGACTAGACTTTATAATTATCTATTAAAGAAATTGAATCAATAGTTTAAAATCTTCCCACAAATAAAATAACAGATCTGATGATTTTATAGTTCACTTCTACCAAACTCCTAAGGAACAGATCAATTACACAAATGTTATCAAAGACTAGAAATAGAAGAAATACTTACTACCTTATTTTGTGAGATTATTATGTAATATTAAAACCAAGCAAATAATATACAAGAAAGGAAAATTAGAAAGAACAAGAGTGAGGCTAGGGGAAAACCCAATAAAAGATGTGCAAATTTTGTCTATAGATAAATATAAAATGATATTGAAATGCATTAAAAAATAATAAAATAAATGTAGAGTTATACTATGTTCATGAAGAGGAAGATTAAATGTGTTAAGATGCCAGATCTCCCAAAATTAGTCTATAGGTTCATTAAATTTCAGACCAAATTCCAAGAAAGTTCTTTCTGAAAATTAACAGCCTCATTCAAAATTTATATAGGAGAGCAAGTGATCATGACAATTAGCCAAGACATTTCTAAAAAAGAAGGTAGAATGACTTGCTCTATCATATTTCAAGATTCAAAAACAAGAATTGTTGAAAGAATATGTGATTGGTACAAATACAACCAAATATGAAAGTAGAATAAAAAAAAGAGCTCAAAAACAGATGAATGCATACATAGAAACCTGGCATATGATTAAGATGGCCTTGATAATCACTAAGGGAAGAAAGTTCTGCTTAGTAAATTCAACCTCTACCTGTACACACACAAAACTCAAAGTGAATTAAAGATAAAAATCAAAGCTTAAATTTTTTTAGAAAAAGTATAGAGAAAGGTTTCTAGTCCACCTTTAGTTAGTAAAGGTCAACCAAAGCCATAAATTTAAACATTTGTATGCCTATTATCTATATTATTATATGTTTATAAAAAGTCCAGATATTAGAGGATGAATATAGATTTTGTAATTCTGTCTTCCAATCTGGTCCTGAAAACCACTGAATAAAAGGTCTTGATAGACTGGTATTCTTTTCAAGACAAAATTTGCCTTGGATCACCGTTGAAGACTTTTAAGAATACTTCTCAGTCTGGTCTGTATATGAGAATGTGACTTTAGAAGAACTCTTCTCTTCATACACTCTGATCTGCAAAGGGTTGCTGATTCCTTGAGTTAGAAGTTAGGATGAGCTTGCCCTTAGGACAAATCACCCATCTGTGATGTCTGTTAGTAAAGTGCGCTAGTTCCTAAAAGAATTTTGGCCTTTGCATTCTCATTTTTGCATTTACTTTTCTAAATGTTATAAATTAAAAGACTTTTGCTCCTTGAAAGGAGAGCTATGATAGCATATTAAAAAGCAGAGACATTATTTTGCGGACCGAAGGTCTGTATAGTCAAAACTGGTTTTTCCAGATGTGAGAACTGGACCATAAAGAAAGCTGAATGCCAAAGAACTAATGCTTTCAAATTGTGGTACTGGAGAAGACTCTTGAGAGTCCCTTGGATAGCAATGAGATCAAACCAGTCAATCCAAAAGGTAATCAATCCTGAATACTCGCTGGAAGTACTGATGCTGAAGCTGAAGCACCAATAATATGGCCACCTGATGTGAAGAACTGACTCATTGAAAAAGACCCTCATGCTGGGAAATATTGAGGGCAGGAGAAGAAGGGGGTGACTGAGGATGAGATGGTTGGATGGCATCACTGACTCAATGGACATGAGCTTGAGCAAACTCTGGGAAATAGTGAAGGACAGGGAAGCCTGGCATGCTGCAGTCCTCGGAGTCAGAAAGAGTTGGACACAATTTAGCGACTGAACAACAACAACAAAATGTCTTGAGTTCCCAAGGACAATTGTAATCACGTTGGCAACCAAAACTATTCACTTGAAGGTTCTGCAGCAGACATGAGACTGAGCTGCTCAGATCTCCCTCTAAGAGAGAACTTCTGAAAGGAAGGCAATCAACTGACCTTCCCCACTTTCAAGGACTAATACATTCCCTAGGTAACTTTTAACCAATAACTTAGAGCTGCAGAGGTACGATATCTGGGAAATTCCTGCCCAACATGGACTCCTCTAACAGGCAATCTTTGCTCTGGAACACCCTTTGCCTGACTGACCCTTTCTTAGAGTTGTACGTGGATGAAGCATTTTAAACCCAATTTCCCACCTTTCCTTCCTACCTTAACATGTGTCACCTTGTCCATGCCTGCTGTCCCTTTAAGGGCTTGTCTCCCAATAAATATTTTTACATTTATGGAAGTTTTGCTGCCTGCTTCTCAGAAGACCCAAAAATGAAATGGATGCCTTAAAACAAAAGGAAAGAAACCCCTCTGAGGAAATTCTCTCCTTTGTCTAACTAAAAGATGTATCATTTTAATATAAAGGTGACCATCTTTTGGGAAATAGTATCATCTTTTATTCATATGTTCCTCATGGAATTATCAAGGTCCTGAGTTGTTTAAATCAGCTGTAACTTCAGTCTTCTCTCTCTCTCATTCCCTATACACCTCACCATGTGTGGGTGTATATATGTGTGTGAAAATATATTTTCCTGCATCCAAGCCTTCTTTGATGATCTGTAGTGCCTTCCATATCTATTTGTAGCCAGCTCTCTCTCACTCTCCCTTCTTTATCCTTTTTCCTCTCTTTCTCCTCCTCCCTCAAGAAACTTTGGAGATCAAATAGTCTTTTAAAAATTGTCTGTTATGTTCAACTCTAAGAACATTTAATCCATATAAACACATCTAATATAAAATTGGAATAAATCCAATTAAAGGTCTCTTAAAACCTATTGGGGCAACTTTTGTTTCTATTAACTTTTAGGGTGAAAAAATAGTATATGAAATACTCATGTAAGTTTGAAAAAAACTCAAGAGTTTCTCAAAGGAAAAAATTTAAATCCTGATATTTGGTTTATTTTGGCTATTCTGTGGAGAAAAATCTGTTTTACTACAGCTCTGAAAAATAGTAAGAAGTTTACCTATGAGTTAATGAACTTGTTTATGTACTTGGTTACAAAATTAAAAAGGGAGATATTCAGAGCATTTAAACATGATTTAAAGAACACTTAAAATTTTGTTTATGAATTAAAATATGTTTGAATTATATTAGAAAAAGTAATAGTCTTATCAAGATGCTTTGGACAAATTAGATTGACCTAATATATTTAGTTGAAAACAAACTCGATGTCTTTTCCTTGTTTTTACCACCTCATAAAAATAATGCAAGTACAATATTCTATGTTGCGTAAGGTAGAGTAGAGTTTGTTTCCTCGTGATTAAAACTTTACAAATTTTCTATATTGGCTTTAAGTCAAAATTATTGTTTGTACAAATAATTTAATATTACAAAACAATGTTTAATTAAATAAGGTTATAATAATAAAAGTCTTTTAAAAGTGTTATGCTAGTGAAATTTTTAATACTACAAATGGTAAGAACTTAATGTACAAATCAAACCTATAGTCTTCATATTCTTACTTAACTTTAAGATCTTGCATTGGTATTAATTTTTCATTGGTAAATAACATTTGAATACTTAGACAATACAATCTTCATATACCTATACTCTTTTCCGTATATAATAAAGTAGGCATCAGTTAATACGTAAAGAGAAGGAATGCACAAAAATCTTTCAGTTTTATTAATATTAATGCTTTTTTTCAAAGGAATGTAAAATAAAGAGTATGATGAAAATGAGCTACATATGCAAGATCATGGATACGTTTTTGTTTATCAAGTAAAAGGAGAGAATAATTTTGTTTTAAGAAAGAATTGGCTGGTTGTAGCAGAGCATGAAAGAAAATCAGAAAGATAAAAGAAATGAACTATATTTCCTGGCTTTCAAATATCTATAAATAACAACCTTTAAGGAGAAACAAAATGTAAGACCACTGAAAAAAGTATATTAAATGTGATAGATTTATAAATAAGAAAGAGAAGCCTAGGAATTTTTTTTTAACTATGAATCATTAGTTTGAATTTTCCTTGGGTTGAAATGGAAAACAATAGGACAATAAAATGGGAAAGAGGAAAACAATAGGATGGGAAACACTAGAGATCTCTTCAAGAAAGTTAGAGATACCAAGGGAATATTTAATGCAAAAATTGGCACAATAAAGGACAGAAAAGGTATGGACCTAACAGAAGCAGAAGAGATTAAGAAGAGGTGACAAGAATATACAGGAGAAGTATACAAAAAAAAAAAAACTATACAAAAAAATAAATAAAATAAATAACCCAGATAACCACAATGGTGTGATCACTCACCTAGAGCCAGATATCCTAGAATGTGAAGTCAAGTGGACCTTAGGAAGCATCACTACGAACAAAGCTAGTGGAGTTGATGGAATTCCAGCTGAGCTCTTTCAAATCCTAAAAGATGTGCTGCAAAGTGCTGTACTCAATATGACAGCAAATTTGGAAAACTCAGCAGTGGCCACAGGACTGGAAAAGGTCAGTTTTCATCTCAATCCCAAAGAAAGGCAATGCCAAAGAATGTTCAAACTACCACACAATTGCACTCATCTCACACGCTAGCAAAGTAATGCTTAAAAGTCACCAAGTCAGACTTCAGTATTATGTGAACCGAGAACTTGCAGATAGATGTTCAAGCTGGATTTTAAAAAGCAGGGGAACCAGAGATCCAATTGCCAACATCTTTTGGATCATAGAAAAAGCAAGAGAATTCCAGAAAAAATCTACTTCTGCTTTATTGGTGACACCAAAGCCTTTGAATGTGTGGATCACAACAAACTGTGGAAAATTCTGAAAGAGATGGGAATACCAGACCACCTTCCCTGCCTTCTGTATGCAGGTCAGGAAGCAACAGGTAGAATTGGACATGGAACGATGGACTGATTCAAAATTGGGAAAGGAGTACGTCAAGGCTGTATATTGTCACCATGCTTATTTAACTTATATGCAGAGTACATCATGAGAAACACTGGGCTGGATGAAGCACAAGCTGGAATCAAGATTGCCAAGGAGAAATACCAATAACCTCAGATATGCAGGTGACACCACCCTTATGGCAGAAAGTGAAGAGGAACTAAAAAGCCTCTTGATGAAAGTGAAAAAGGAGACTGAAAAAGTTGGTTTAAATCTCAACATTTAGAAAACTAAGATCATGGCATCCAGTCCCATCACTTCATGGCAAATAGATGGGGAAATAATGGAAACAGTGACAGACTTTATTTTCTTGGGCTCCAAAATCACTATAGATGGAAACTGCAGCCATGAAATTAGAAGACACTTGCTCTTTGGAAAAAAAGCTATGACCAACCTAGACAGCATATGAAAAAGCAGAGACCTTACTTTGCCAACAAATGTCCACCTAGTCAAAGTTATGGTTTTTCCAGTAGTCATGTACGGATGTGAGAGTTGGACCATAAAGAAAGCTGAGCGCCGAAGAATTGATGGTTTTGAACTGTGGTGTTGGCGAAAACTCTTGAGAGTCTCTTGGACTGCAAGGAGATCCAACCAGTCAATCCTAAAGGAAATCAGTCCTGAATATTCATTGGAAGGACTGATGCTGAAGCTGAAGCTCCAATACTTTGGCCACCTGATGCAAAGAACTGACTCATTGGAAAAGCCCCTGATGCTGGAAAAGATTGAAGGCAGGAGAAGGGCACGACAGAAGATGAGATGGTTGGATGGCATCACTGACTAGACGGACATGAGTTTGAGCAAGCTCCAGGAGCTGATAATGGACAGGGAAGCCTGACATGCTGTAGTCTGTGGAGTCTCAGAGAGTCAGACACAACTGAGCTGCTGAGCTGAACTGTGTTGAAATGACCAGGTGAGTCTGTGCTCAGATAACATAGGTCCTTTTTACAACCTGGGTGGTGCCAGTGGTAAAGAACCCACCTGCCAATATAGGAGACACAAAAGAAGTGGGTTGGATCCCTGGGTTGGGAAGATTCCCTGAAGGAGGAAATGCCACTCCAGTATTCTTGCCTGGGAAATTCCGAGGACAGAGGAGCCTGGTGGGCTACAGTCCATGGCCTACAAAGAATAGGACATGACTGAGCACAAGCATACATAGCTTTCACAACCACAATATTTATCTTTTACACTTTTGACATACTCTTGAATACTTTTGAAAAAAGTTTCTAAATTTTGAAAAAGATTAAGTCCCTAATAATTATTATTGCTTATTGTTGTTTATTTATTACACATACATTTGCAGTTGTTACATAATCCTGGAATAGTAATCCTTTAATCATGAGGTATACCTCTTCTCCCCAATATTGACCCTTATCTTGAGGTATATTTTGTCTGATATAAATACCACTCTAGATTGTTGCTGTTATGGTTTGTATAATATGTCTTCTTCCATCTTTTTTCTTTCAACCTATTTGTGGGTTTGTATTTAAAGTGTGTCTTTCATAAACAGAATATACTTGGCTTTTACTTAATCTATTCTAACAATCTCTGCCTTTTGATATGAATTTTTAGTCCATTTATGTTTAATATAATTATGTTGTTTTTATGTAGTTCTACTATTTTCTATTTGTTGCATTTATTTTTTGTTCCTCAATTTTCCTTTCCTGCATTCTTTTTTGTTAACCAAACATATTTTAGTGTTCCATTTTGTATTGGTTTTAGAACTATATTGATTTGCATTCAGTTCAGTTCAGTCACTCTGTCATGTTCAATTCTTTGTGACCCCAGGAACTGCAGCATGCCAGGCCTCCCTGTCCATCACCAATTCCCGGAGTCCACCCAAACCCATGTCCATTGAGTCAGTGATGTCATCCAACCATCTCATCCTCTGTTGTCCCCTTCTCCTCCTGCCCTCAATCTTTCCCAGCATCAGGGTCTTTTCAAATGAGTCAGCTCTTTGCATCAGGTTGCCAAAGTATTGGAGTTTCAGCTTAACATCAATCCTACCAATGAACACCCAGGACTGATCTCCTTCAGGATGGACTGGTTGGATCTCCTTGCAGTCCAAGGGACTCTCAAGAGTCTTCTCCAACACCACAGTTCAAATGCATCAATTATTTGGTGCTCAGTTTTCTTTATAATCCAACTCTCACATCCATACATGACCACTGGAAAAACCATAGGTTTGACTAGATAGAACTTTGTTGACAAGGTAATGTCTCTGCTTTTTACTATGCTGTCTAGATTGGTCATAACTTTCCTTCCAAGGAGTAAGTGTCTTTTAATTTCATGGCTGCAATCACTATCTGCAGTGATTTTGGAGCCCAGAAAAATAGAGTCTGACGCTGTTTCCACTGTTTCCCCTTCTATTTGCCATGAAGTGATGGGACCAGATGCCATGATCTTAGTTTTCTGAATGTTGAGTTTTAAGCCAACTTTTTCACTCTCCTCTTTCACTTTCATCAAGACGCTCTTCAGTTCTTCTTCATTTTCTGCCATAAGGGTGGTGTCATCTGCATATCTGAGGTTATTGATATTTCTCCCAGAAATCTTGATTTCAGCTTGTACTTCATCCAGCCCAGTATTTCTCATGATGTACTCTGCATATAAGTTAAATAAGCAGGGTGACAATAAACAGCCTTGATGTACTCCTTTTCCTATTTGGAACCAGTCTGTTGTTCCATGTCCAGTTCTAACTGTTGCTTCCTGACCTGCATACAGGTTTCTCAAGAGGCAGATCAGGTGGTCTGGTATTCCCATTTCTTTAAGAATTTTCCACAGTTTGTTGTGATCCACACAGTCAAAGGCTTTGGCATAATCAGTAAAGCAGAAATAGATTTGCATTATTTTATTGCAATTGCATATGTAACATCTTCTAATATATTTAGAACTAATATTGAATGATTTCATATAGTTTAGAAACTTTGCAATAGTATGTTTCCATTTACCTCCCCTATCCTTAATGCTTTGTTGTTATATGTAATTATGTACATTATAAACAGAAAAATACAGTGTCATAATGTTTGCTTTAAATAGCTGTGCATCTATTAAAGTATATTGTATAACACATTTTATATACATATGTTTATATATGTAACATACTTTTGTATATATAATGTCTGTATGTATATATAACGTGTATATATATAATATTTAGATATACACACATTCTTCCTTCCTGTATTACTCTCTATAGATTTAGTGTACTTTCTTCTGGCAATGTAATCTCTGTTTTTGTTTATATAAAAATGTCATTTTTTTTACGTTTATTTTTAAAGAATAGTTTCATTGAATATGGAATTCTTAGTTAATATTGTGTTTTAGCCATATTTCTTAAATATTTTGTTTCTTTCTAACCCTTCTTTCTGGGACTGCATTGACATGTATTTATATTTTCCCACAGGTCTGTTGAGTCCATTTTCTGCTGAGCCCATTTGGTGAATTTTTCATCTCAGTGGTTTTAATTTCAGCTCCTAAATTTTCATACACATTCCCTTTCTCTGATAAGACAGGGGTATTTTCATTCATTGAAACTGTTTTTCTTTAGTTTTAAAATATGTTTTTCTTTGATACTATGAATCTATTTATTTATTTATTATAATTGCAAGCCATAATGGGAACATGATTAACCTAACAATATAAAATAATTACATACAGCTTGGGGGGGTCTGGAGAAGGAAATGGCAACCCACTCCTGTATTCTTGCCTGGAGAATCCCATGGACGGAGGAGCCCAGTGGGCTACAGTCCACGGGGTCACAAAGAGTCTGACACGACTGAGCGACTTCACTTGGGCGGGTCAAGAAGAGTGATGTGGTAAGTGGAAGTGCATACATGTGCATGTTTTCATCTGCACAGCCAGTCTGTCTTTTGGTTGGTGCATTTAATCCATTTACACTGAAGGTAATTATTGATATGTATGATCCTATTACCACTTTCTTAATTGCTTGGGGTTTATTTTCTATAGGTAGGTTTTTTCTTTCTCTTGTTTCCTGCCTAGAAAAGTGCCTTTAGCCTTTGTTGTAAAGCTGGTTTGGTGTTGCTGAATTCTCTTAACTTTTGCTTGTCTGGATAGCTTTTGATTTCTCCATCAAATCTGAAGAAAAGTCTTGCTGGATAGAATATCCTTGGTTGTAGGTTCTTCTCTTTCATCACTTCAAATATATCATGCCATTCCCTTCTGGCTTGTAGAGTTTCTGTTGAGAAATCAGCTGATAGCTTGATGGGCATTCCCTTGTATTATTTGTCATTTTTCCCATGTTGCTTTTAATAGTTTATTGCTTTTAATATTTTATCTCTGTCTTTAATTTTTGTCAGTTTGATTAGTATGTATCTTGGTGTGTTCCTCTTTGGGTTTATCCTTCCTGTGACTTCCTGTGCTTCCTGGACTTGGTTGACTATTTCCTTTCCCATGTTTGGGAAATTTTCAGCTATTATCTCCTCAAATATTTTCTCAGGTCCTTTCTCTTCTCCTTCTGGGACCCCTATAATGCAAATGTTGGTGTGTTTAATGTTGTCCCAGAGGTCCCAGGGGCTGTGTTCATTTCTTCTTCTTCTTTTTTCTATATTCTGTTCTGAGGCAGTGATTTCCACCATTCTTCCCTCCAGGTCATTTATCCACTCTTCTGCCTCAGCTATTCTGCTATGGATTCCTTCTAGTGTATTATGCATCTCTGTTTGTTTGTTCTTTAATTCTTCTAAGTCTTTGGTAAAATTTCTTGCATCTTCTCAGTCTTTGCCCCTGTCCTTTTTCCAAGATCCTAAATCATATACACAATCATTATTCTGAATTCTTTTTCTGGAAAGTTGCCTATCTCCATTTCATTTCATTGTTTCTGGGATTTTACCTTGTTTCCTTCATCTGGGACATAACTTTCTGCCTTTTCATGCTGACTATTTTTATGTAATGTGGCTTTTGTTTTAGTCACTGTGGCACTATGGTTCTTCTTGCTTCTTCTGTCTGCCCTCTGATGGATGAGGCTAAAAGGTTTATGTAAGTTTCCTGATGGGAGGGACAGGTGGCAGGGAAAACTGGGTTTTGCTCTGGTGGGCAGGGTCTTGCTTAGTAAAGCTTTAATCTAATTATCTGCTGATGGGTGGTATTGTGCTATCTCCCTGGTAGTTTTTTGTCCTGAGGCGACCTGGCTCTCGGGTCTACGGGCTCTATGTTTGGGTTAATGGTGACCTCCAAGAGGGTTTATGCCAAGGGATACCTTCCTAGACTGTTGCTGCCAGTGCCCTCATCCCTGTGGCGAGCCCCTGCTGACCCACAGGAGACCCTCCAACACGATCAGCTTCAGTCTCCTGTGGGGTCACTGCTCCTTTCCTCTGAGTCTTGGTGCATGCAAGGTTTTGTCTGTGCCCTCCAAGACTGAAGTCTCTGTTTCCCCCAGAAGTCTTGTAATCAAATCCTGCTGGCCTTCAAGGTCAGATTCCTTGGGGATCCCCAAGGAATCTTTTAGCTTTTGATGTGCTGAAGTCATGGTACAGAGACAAACCAGATAAACAATCTGGCAGGCAGCTGAATATACAGTCACCAGCATCCTTTGGAAACAGTTTGTAAGTAAGAGTCCTTGGAGAGAGTATGCAGACTAAGGATAGTGGTGGTCTGAGAATAACATCTAGGGGTTGACATTTAAGGTGTGAGCCAAAAAGATGATTGATAAGAGGAAAGAGAAGCTGATGGATACAGTGAAGGTAGTCACAAGCACTAGAGAGAGTAGTGGTCTCCCACTACAGACACCTACAATGCTGGAATCTTGAGAACACCTGACCTCACCTACATCTTTTTCCTTACCTATTACTGGCCCCTCTAACTCTTCCTCCTAATCCAGATTGTATGCCAACCCCTTACTAAATTAATTAGAAAAGCCCTAATAGATACATTATCCCCAGAAGTGTTATTTAGGTTTGCTAAAGACTTCTATTCAGTTGTAATCCATTGCACTTTATATTTAGCAAAATAACCTCCTGGCAACTTCAACCCATCCATCAAACGTCACCCCAAACGTGCTGATGAAGACCACAGAGTCTCAGGATCAGACTCATTAGCCAGGGGCTCCTTCAGTTTAATTCTCTATGGACTTTCCTTAGTCGCCTTCACCAGAGGGCCCTGCAGCCCTGGACCCAGGAAAATGAGAAAACATGTCCTGCAAAGCCTTAACCAACCAGAATTCTCTGCAGCCTTCAAGAATTAGAAAAAGGAGGAATGTCGCTGTCCTAAGAAACACATTCATCTACACCGACAAAATAGCATTTAAAGAGGGAAAGTAAAGAACAGACTGAGTGTGGATTTAGACATATGTTCTTAAGGATTCAGAATTCACTTATACCAGTAATCACAAATTACATGAATCTCTAAACTGAAAAGAGATATGTTTTCTAAGAGGAAAATGAGTTACTAGGTAACAATGAAAGATTAAATGTTGAGCCATATTATCTTTCTTAAATTTCAGAAGACACAGTCATAACTCACAACTAAGGAGGGGGGGATTTAGGTAAATATTTGAATAATCCTGAACTGGAAACAGAATAAATTTCGAAGTAAGAGCAACAATACCGCTGGGAAGAGGATGGAGGGGAGGCTAGAGAGGGTGGTTCAAGGGAAAGAAGCTGGAACTAGATGGAGTTTTAAAGAGACTTACAGCTTTTATGAAAACTCAGAGTATCTACACATAAAGAAGATTTCTGCACCCACCCCATATTACATGTACTTAAATTGTACAATGTGATAATTATATATATATATATATGTATATGTATACCTTGTTAAATTATTACCACTATCAAGTTAATTAACACATCCATCACTTCACCTGGTTTCCATTTTTGTGTGGTTGGTTTTGGTTTTTGGTGAGAGCACTTAAGATCTTAGGAAATTTCAGTAAAATAATGAAATACTATACAGTGATGCTGAATGCCTTTCCACGCACCTTTTGGCCATTTATATGTCTTCTTCAGAAAAAATGACTATTTAGATCTTTTACCCATTTTTAAATGAGTTATTTGGTTTTTTGCTAATGAGTTGTGTGTCTCATATTCTTTATATTAACCCTTTATCACATACATGGTTTGTCAATATTTTCTCCCATTCCACAGCTTGCCTGTTCATTTTGTTGATTTTTCCTTGCTGTGCAGAGACTTTTTAGACTGATATGGTATTGTTTGTATATTTTGCTTTTGTTGTCTTTATTTTTAGCAAAACATAATTAGCAAAAAATAATTGCTAAGACCAATGTGAAAGAACTTTCCCCTGTGAATATATTACTTGTGACATATTCTTGCCTGAATTCTTTAATCTGAATCAGCAAGTTTTCAAATCTAACTTCCAGTTCCACGCTGCCCACATGTGACTGACTCAGACAAAGTCATTCTTAACCATTTGGGCTTGGCAGCTGACCCATTCAGAAGCTGTAGAGTAGAACAAAGTACCTAGAGTGCAGGCCCTGGGGCTAGACTGGCTGGAACTGAATTTCACTGGCTAATCTTACTAGCAGTAGAACTTGGGGAAGTTATCTCTGTGCCTCAGTTTCCTCATTTGCAAAATGGGGATGATGACTATACTTGCCTCATAGGGAAGTTCTGAAGAGAAAGGATTTATAAATATAAGACCCTTAGGACAGCACTGCACACATCATGAGGGCTCCATTGCACTTGCTGTTATTAAACATTACCTGTTCTTGTGTGATAAATTAGTAATGTAATAGGTGTCTGTGTACACCTTAGGGATGTGAATGTGGTCTTGCCTTGATTTATCTGGCCCTATCTTTCTACCGCACTTAACATCATTGTGCCTTGTCTCCCACTCTGCTTATTGGATTCCAGCTTTATCAGTCCTGGATCAGTTCCTAGAATATCCACTTCTGTTCCCTCCCAGGACCTCACAAGGTATTCCTTTTTCCTAGATGCTCTTCACATGGCTGACTGTTCCTCAGCTTAAATCTCATCTCCATCTTAGTCTGGCTACATGGGCTTTGCCATCCAAAGTGGACTCACTCCATATACCTTTCATACCTATGTTCATTTTGGGGGGCTATTTTGTTTTGTAATAATGTTATTGATTTACTTTGATATGTGCCTCTGCCTATGATGGTTAGCTCTGTCCCATCTGCTCAATCACACTGCCTAGCACAGGACTGGGCACATGGAGGAACTCTGTAAATAGTTGTTAAATGAATGCACAAACTAGAAGAGCCATTCAAGTAATTCTTCTCAAAGGAAAAAAAAAGGAAGGAAAGAAAGAAATGGTGGCATTATATTATAACCAGAAAAACAGTATAAGTGTACATCTTTTCATGGCATTTTCTCTTCCTTGAAAATAAAAAAACTGTAAAGTTTTGCTCACTTCACTCCACTGTAATAACATTGAAAATAATAAGAAATATAGTAGCAGCCAGAATGGAAACCGGAGACAAGCTAATTTAAAGGAGATACCAAAAAAAGACAGAAAAATATAGAAGTAGCAGAACGTAGGGGGGAAACTAGCCAGTAAGTATTGAGAGACCCGAAGTTTACAACAGATTGGGGGTCTTCTTAAGGAGAACAAAAGAAGAAAATCTGAAGAGGGCCATGCCTGCTTCCTTCATGAACTTTATTCCCACAATCATAGGGGCTGCCTGGACATTTCACTGCTAGAGCTTACCAGGAAGCTTCCATGGTAAAAATCAACAAGGAAATAGAACTTGTTTTTCCTGAATCTTGGTTCCTGACTCTCTACTACACCAAACTGGCTGTTTTATTTTCCAAGTGACCAGAATGTGGAATTTTCTTCAAGTGGAAAGTGAAGAGCAAGAAACATCACAATGTAATCATGTCTAGAATGAGTTAGGAAATAGCAGAAAACCCTGAGTCCTTTAATGAACCTGAATTTAAGTCTCCATGAGTTATGTAATCATGAATTACAGGCAGCAGAGATCATCTCAGGGTTACTTTCAACATTAGAAATAGGAACCTGAAGAATGAAGGCAAATGAATACTATTCTAATTTTTTTTAAAAAAAAGTTAAATATCTACTCACAAATAAGCTTGCCTTTGGGTACAGTTAAGTTCCAGGGAAAAGTCATTTGTCTTATAGAGCTGGCATTTTAGTGCATCTCCCTTCCTCTGCAGTTGCAGCCTTAGTGTTACATGAGTCCAAACATGTTCGTGTAACTTCTTCATGATATCACCAACTACTATACACAAACAGAGGACAGACACACCAATGGAAGTCTAACATCCCAGACTATAAGAATTTCTAGACTAGAAGCTCAGAATTCTAGACTAGAATAATTTCTATTAGAAAGATTTGAAAATCCCAACATATCATAAAGGTGATCTTTTAGAAAAAAAAAAAAGGAGAAATCAATCAGAACAAAAGAGTTTACAAAGAACAGACCATGCTACATCATCCCCAATCCTGGAGTTATTAAGAGCAAGGAAAATGCTAGAGAACTCCTATCTATATCTTGATATCAGTAAGCATCTGAAACAGCTGTCCATGGTACCATTTTGAATAAAATAAAGACTGTAAATTCAATGATATTACCATCAGGTGAATGCAAATCATTTGTCAACTACAGTAGAAGTCTGATAAGCAGAAGCCCAGTTCACTCATTAATCAAAATAATAAATAAATTAGAGTGAAACCACTAAAAATACCTATCTACTTTAAATTTTTATTTGATACTAAAATATTCAAACTGTGTAATCACTTGTCAGTCTTTAGATTGAGGGCAAGATATATTTTTGTTCTCTTTCTTTTTTGTTCTCTTTCTCTATCACATCTTTGATAAATCCTTTATGATTCTAAGTTGTGGGGGTTTTTCTAGCAAACAAAGATTTAAAGACATTCAAAATTTGAATGCAAACGCTTTTTTGATTTTTGTGATCTTTTGTCTGTTTTCTAATTTTCTACATTTCTCTCACCCACATCTAAATGGACAGAATTTCTTTAAGCACCTCAGCCTTATCAATTTATTCAAAGCACTTGGCTCAGTTTTCACATTAACAATTTTTCCTTTTCATGCTAATATTTCATTGGTCCCCATGATTAATTTATATAAAAAGCTACAGTAGCAAGAGCAACTGGTATAAATGGGCTTGAGGCAACTCTTAGAAACATAAATCTCAACTGTTGAAAGCAGCAGGAATCCCAGACATATCTGAGTAAGTTGCCAGCCTGATTCTGCAAAACAGGGAAACTCCTCAGTTGGTTTAGAGATGGTATGGAAAGCACTGGTTACCAGAAGTCATTCAATGGAAGCTTGCAAATCCCCACAGTGATAATTTAGAAGCTGCAGCAAAATCGTGGGCATTCTCTGGGGCAGTGCTGACTTGCTCTGCAAAGTTCAACATTTCTTTCAGTGTCAAGAAGACAGACGAATCAAATTTTCCAGTGGCACAGAATTGAGAGGAATACTAACATAACAAGGATCAACACAAAATCAAAACATTCTCAACTTCTATGAATTTGTCAGATGTTCTTCCACAGGGAATTTGATATGGAAAACAGTGCAACACTATTAGGTGCTGGGTAATTGCATAAAGATTATATTAGATGCACATATGTGGATATAACATGATCTCTGGAGTGGCCCAGATCTCCAAATGCCTGGATCAGCGCCTAGCATATGGAAGTTGCTCTGATCAAGAGATATGTTTGAATAGATAGATATACTACTTAGAGGGGAAAAAAAGCAAGGTGCTGAAGAATGTGCATCATGAGTTTGTGCAAAAAGAAAAAGGATAGTTTTTGTTAGTTTGTGTCTAAATAATTGGTGCATAGATAATTATTGGAAAGAAGATCAAGAAATTGATGAATGAGTGTCTCTAGGGAATGTCTCTAGGAAGAGATACTCCAAGGGATCTTCCCAATTCAGGATCTAGGTACTGGATCCTGGATCTCTAGGATATCTGAGATACGAATTAGAAGAAAAATTTACTTTTTTCTATATATTTTTATATTATTTCAATTTTTCACTTTGTATATATTTTAAATTAACCTAATAAATAATAGTAACTTTAAACTACTTGGAATGTTAGATTGAAAACTGATATTTAAACTACACAAGGATAAAGTGTGTGATCCTGCATTTTGCTTCAAAAAAATAATTTTCGTGTTCCCCATCCTGAACCCCCCTCCCACCTCCCTCTCCATCCCATCCCTCTGGGTCATCCCAGTGCACCAGTCCCAAGCACCCAGTATCATGCATCGAACCTGGACTGGCGATTCATTTCACATATAATAATATACATGTTTCAATGCCATTCTCCAAAACCATACCACCCTCACCCTCTCCCACAGAGTCCAAAAGACTGTTCAATACATCTGTGTCTCTTTTGCTGTCTTGCATACAGGGTTATCATTACCATCTTTCTAAATTCCATATATATGCATTAGTATACTGTATTGGTGTTTTTCTTTCTGGCTTACTTCACTTTGTATAATAGGCTCCAGTTTCATCCACCTCATTAAAACTGATTCAAATGTATTCTTTTTAATGGCCGAGTAATATTCCATTATGTATATGTACCACAGCTTCCTTATCCATTTGTCTGCTGATGGACATCTAGGTTGCTTCCATGTCCTGGCTATTATAAACAGTGCTGCAATGAACACTGGGGTACATGTATCTCTTTCAATTCTGGTTTCCTTGGTGTGTATGCCCAGGAGTGGGATTGCTGGGTCATATGGCAGTTCTATTTCCAGTTTTTTAAGGACTCTCCACACTGTTCTCCATAGTATCTGTACTAGTTTGCATTCCCACCAACAGTGTAAGAGGGTTCCCTTTTCTCCACACCCTCTCCAGCATTTATTGTTTGTAGTCTTTTTGATAGCAGCCATTCTGACTGGCGTGTAATGGTACCTCATTGTGGTTTTGATTTGCATCTCTCTGATAATGAGTGATGTTGAGCATCTTTTCATGTGTTTGTTAGCCATCTGTATGGCATCTTTGGAGAAATGTCTGTTTAGTTCTTTGGCCCATTTTTTCATTGGGTCGTTTATTTTTCTGGAATTGAGCTGCAGGAGTTGCTTGTATATTTTTGAGATTAATTCTTTGTCATTGCTTCTTTTGCTATTACTTTCTCCCATTCTGAAGGCTGTCTTTTCACCTTGCTTGTAGTTCCCTTTGTTGTGCAAAAGCTTTTAATTTTAATTAGGTCCCATTTGTTTATTTTTGCTTTTATTTCCAATATTCTGGGACTTGGGTCATAGAGGATCTTGCTGTGATTTATGTCGGAGAGTGTTTTGCCTATGTTTTCCTCTAGAAGATAGTTTCTGGTCCTATGTTTAGATCTTTAATCCATTTTGAGTTTATTTTTGTGTATGGTGTTAGAAAGTGTTCTAGTTTCATTCTTTTACAAGTGGTTGACCAGTTTTCCCAGCACCTCACTTGTTAAAGAGATTGTCTTTTCTCCATTGTATATTCTTGCCTCCTTTGTCGAAGATAAGGTGTCCATAGGTGTGTGGATTTATCTCTGGGCTTTCTATTTTGTTCCATTGATCTATATTTCTGTCTTTGTGCCAGTACCATACTGTCTTGAGGAGGGGGGTTCAGGATGGGGAACACATGTACACCCATGGAGGATTCATGTCAATGTATGGCAAAACCAATACAATATTGTAAAGTAATTAGCCTCCAATTAAAATAAATTAATTTATATTTAAAAAAAATAATAATTTCCTAACCCCATATGATAAAGACAAAGTCCTGCACTCTTGGGTTCTGAGGAGGATCTCAGATTCAGGCTTTTTACCTTTATGCAGGGGAGCCCTCCTAACTTAGCTCCCTGTGTCTGCTGGCTGGGCCACCTCAAAGTCCTCCCACCTGACCTCATGGTCCCTCCCTACCAACCCAGCCCCACCCAAGACATGACAACTCACCCAAAGGTCATTTCTCATCACTTTTTTCTCTTTTGCTTTTTAAAAATCAAAATAAAAAAAAAATAATAATAAAAAATAAAAAAAATAAAAAAAAATCAAAATAATAATATACTGTGTTAAAAGGCAAAAAATTTCACTAAGCTTACCATGAAAAAAGCAGAGGCCCCTGACCCCCCCACCAACACCCCAAGGTTCTACCACCCAAGTGCAATCATTTCCATCTTTTTAGGCTGCTTCAGTTGCTATTTTCTTCTATATTACAAATGTAATATGATGTGATATTCATATGATATATCATCATTGCTTGAATTTCAATGTAAGATATTATCTACTGAGTTATTATTATGTAAGATGAAATATTAACACACTCACAAAACAGCCCCACACAAAATACAATCCAGCCACACCTTCCTAACCTTTCTATATAAGTGGCATCAAAAATTTATGCTGTTATGCTTATATTAACATTATGAATGGTTAAGAAATGTATTATTCTTTCTTTTCTTTTTTTATATAATTGTCTTGTTTTTTTATTTTGCTTGTTTTTTTGTGGACCATCATTGTACATTCTCGGTTGCTCAGTCATGTCCAACTCTTTGCAAACGCATGGACTGTAGCCTGTCAGGCTCCTCTGTCCATGGGGTTCTACAGGCAAGAATACTGGAGTGGGTTGCCATTTCCTTCTCTCTGGGATCTTCCCAACCCAGGGATTGAACCTACATCCATCATTGTACATTCTCGGTTGCTCAGTCATGTCCAACTCTTTGCAAACGCATGGACTGTAGCCTGTCAGGCTCCTCTGTCCATGGGGTTCTACAGGCAAGAATACTGGAGTGGGTTGCCATTTCCTTCTCTCTGGGATCTTCCCAACCCAGGGATTGAACCTACATCTCTTAACATCTCCTACATCAGCAGGTGGGTTCTTTACCACTAGCGCCACCTGGGAAGCCCACAAATGGCATTCATTATTTCATTCTTTTTTGGCTGAATAATAGTCCATTGTGTATATATACCTCATTGAAGCCCATTGATTTTTAACCTAATTTGAATTATCTATTCTCTAATCCCTGCCACACAGCCACCATCCTAGGACCATTGCCCTGAAAATTCCTTGCACTTCTCTCCTAGGCTGGATTCTTACTCCCCAAATCTGATATTATGTCCCATTTTGGAAGACCCCATCCTCCAACTGCTTCCTTGAAATGGTGCATGAAAAGTAAACTGAGACATGAATATTAAAAAAAGTTCTCATTCTACTCACACTTTTTTGAAAATTTGGCTAAGTATAGAAAGCTAGATTGGAAAAACACCTTGCTCTACTGTCTTTTAGTTTATATTGTTGTTGAGAAATCTTAGTCTATTCTGATTTACGATCCTTTCTATATGACCCATTTCTCTCCTCCAGAAAATTTTAAGTACTCTCTCTGTCCCCAGGGTTTTGAAATTTTATAATGATATGACTTTACAAAAGTTTTGTTGTTACCATTGTTGTGTTAACTCTCTTAAAGGCTCTTTCAACTGGAAACTTATGTTCCATGGTCAAAGAAAATTATTTTAAATTATGTATTTGTTCATTTTCTCATCTGTGATTTTTATGCTTTCTGAAGAGCTTTGTCTTTAGATATTAGATTTCTTGACTTGATCCTCTAGTATTGTTACCTTTCCTCCTATTTTCTACTTTGCTTTCCATTCTTTGACAATTTGTGCTACTGTTTTATCTTCTAAAACCTCTGTTGAAATATTCATTTCTGCTTTCATTTTTAATTTCCAAGAACTCTTTTTTTCCTTCTCTCTGAATGTTTGGTTTTATTAGTTTTCTGTTCTTGTTTCACGAATACAATACCTTCCTTATTTCTCTGAAAAAATTTGGCCATATGGTTTTATTGTTGTTCAGTTTCCATTGGCCCATTCTGTATTGTCTGTTTCCTACAATATTTCCTGTTTCCTTTTCTCTATTTCTTTATTTTGATCTTCATATTTCACAGGAGAGGTTTTCCTCAAATGGTTAGTGATGCACAGAGTGAGGTACTGAAAAACTGATAGAAAGCCCTGCATGCTTGGCTGTGCTTGCCAGGGCCAGAAGAATCCCCACATGACAATGTCTGTGCATCTTTTCTCTTTGGCATCTTGTTTCTCCTCTCATCCATGGCTGGGAAGGAAAATTCTGGCTGCTAGTGTTCTTGGAGTTGGTGTCAGAGGCATGGGGACTTAGTGACTAATACAGTTCTGCTTCCTGCTTCCATCATATCCCTGAAGTCCTAATTTACAGAGCCCTGAATCTTTCCCTTTTTAACCATGTGGGGCCAGGACAGGCATTGGGCTTCTAACTGCTTCTTGACTCAAACATGTTTTGTCATCAGCTGCACCTGCTTTCAGTGCCCCTAATTCCTGAAGACTTTTGGCATTCTGTGAAAGGAATGAGGTTGTTTCTTCATTTACCTCCTCCACACAAGCACCCTTTGCAGGCTTTCACTATTCAGCTTTTTCTAGACTATTGGTTCAGTTACCACTCGTGTATCAGCTTTCCAACTTCCAAGATTTGGCTAACATCTCCCTGCATTGCTTTGTCTTTGGGCTTATGCCCTCTTTTACCCTGTAACTGTTATTTGGGGGGACATAGGGAGCATAGCATAGGGGCTTCCCAGGTGGCTCAGTTCTCATGAATCCACCTGCCAATGCAGGAGCCAAAGGAGACTCAGGTTCAGTCCCTGGGTTGGGAAGGAAATTTCCTCCTCCCTGGAGGAGGAAATGGCAACCCACTCCAGGATTCTCACTGAGATAAGCCTGTGGACAGGAGAGGCCACAGTACATAGGGCAGCAAAGAGTCAGACACGACTGAAGCAACTGAGCATGTTAGCTAGAGCTCACACATGTACACACAGGAGACAAAGGGGAAAAGAAATTGTAGGAAAATAAAATTTTGTAGGATCAAAGTTTTAAATATACTCCTCACTTACGTTGTGAATTTCAAAGGTTAATTAAAGGACTTTCGAGAAACAATTAACAGTCTGACCATTGTCTGGAGTTTTTCTACTGCCTCTTATATTTTCATATGGGAGATTCTCTGGGCTTCCCTGGTAGCTCAGACGTTAAAGAATCCGCCTGCAATGTGGGAGATGTGGGTTCAATCCCTGGGTTGAGAAGATCCCATGGAGAAGGGAACAGTTACCCACTCTAGTATCCTGGCCTGGAGAAATCCATGGACAGAGGATTTCTGGCAGGCTACAGTCCATGGAGTTGCAGAGTCAGACACGAATGAGCTACTTTCACTACTTCACTTATGGGAGGCTCTGCTCTACAGGTTGGGTAAAATGAAGCTGGTTTTGGGTTCCCAACCATGCCCTCTATATCCCATGTTGTTTCTAGACCTCTTCATTCCAGCAGATGGACCCTCGCCTCTCCCACAGGAGCACTGAGATGCAGGGAGTCGAAGGAGGCTGCTTCGGAGGAGCTGTACTTCAGTGGCAGTGTTGTGCAGTTTGAGTAAACTCCGGGAGTTGGTGATGGACAGGGAGGCCTGGCATGCTGCAGTCCATGCGGTCTCAAAGAGCCAGGCAAAACTGAGCAACTGAACTGAAGTCACTGCACTGAGATGGGATCTGCTCTCCACTATATTCTAGTGGAGCACTGACAAGGCCAAAGCTAGACAGGCCTGAACGTTTATCTGCAAGCCTTGAATCAACTCTTCCAGCCAGTGACTAGAGCCCAAGCTGGTGACTGTGCATGCCTACCTTGACAGTAGGAGGCAGGACCAGTACAAAGTTCAGTTCTCAGGACCACTTATTGAAATCCTTTAGAAAACAAAGACTAATTGACCCTAATGAACCCCTGAACTCTGAAGCAAAACCAGGGTTAAGATTTTAGTGATAGTTAATTCTGGAAGCCTACTTGTTTATACAAGTGCAAACAGTGACAGGTTTTATTTTCTTGAGCTACAAAATCACTGTGGATGATGACTGCAGCCATGAAATTGAAAGATGCTTGCTCCTTGGAAGGAAAAGTACAACCAGCCTAGACAAAGCATTAAAAAGCAGACATCACTTTGCCAACAAAGGGCCATATAATCAAATCTATGGTTTTTCCAGTAGTCATACATGGACATGAGAGTTGGACCATAAAGAGGACTGAGTGCCAAAGAATTGATGCTTTTGAAATGTGGTACTGGAGAAGACTCTTGAGAGTCCTTTGGACTACAAGGAGATCAAACCATTCAATCCTAAAAGAAATCAACCTTGAATATTCATTGAAAGGACTGATGCTGAAGCTGAAGCTCCAATACTTTGGCCACCTGATTCGAAGAGCTGACTCATTGGAAAAGACCCTGATGTTGGGAAAGGGGGCAACAGAGAATGAGACAATTGGATGGAATCACTGACTCAATGGACATGAATTTAAAAAAACTCCAGGAGATGGTGAAGAACACCTGCAGTCACACCAGGAAATACAGTGATGGAATCATGGACCTAAGAGTGGACCTAAGAGTGACCCAAGTGGGGTCACAAAGAGTCAGATATGACTTAGCAACGGAATAACCACAAAAAACATAGGTACACTATAAAAAAATAACAGAAAAGAAAAGTCAGAAAATATCTTTTAAAAGTAGACTGACATATCACTATATCTTGGCATACTATTGAAAAACACAGCTCATTGATTTCACAAAATATCTGCTTCCAGAAAAATAGAATTTTTCTAACTCAAGTGGGTGATAGGTGCTCTTCTCATTAATCTAAACTTGGTGACCTTTCTGAATTTTCCACTTGTCTCTTGAAAAGCTTGCCATCAGTGTGTCCACTGCTCAACACAACCAAGGATAGTTATAATGTACCAGGCACTGCTGTGAATTATAGCTCCTTCCAAGATCCTCTCTTTATTTTGACTTGATTATTATTCCTCAACAAACTGTGCAGGCAGAATTATCATAAAAAGAAGGTATAAGCATTAGATGAAAATGAAGAATGAACCCACCTTTTCTTGCTGTTGAGGCCATGTGAAGAGCAATATTTTCAAGGTGCCATCTATTATATAATATAGATTTTACATAAAACAGATTAAACATAGAAAAAATTCTTCTGAGCTTTTCATATTGGTCTCACAAAATTTTAGTGATCACTTCAGGCATTCTTATCAATTCTTAAATGTCATAAACATTTTCTGTGACTTACTGCATCATCATATATGCAGATTATTGAATCATTGACTTAAGTATCATTCTCACCAATTTCCTTAGGAAATACAGTGATGGAATCATGGACCTAAGAGGGACCCAAGATAGCCCAACCCCTTCCTTTTATTATTGATGTAGTTAGGTAGGTAGAATAGTAGGTAGATAAGTGATAGTTAACTCCAATTTCACAGTGGATTTGAGCCTTTGAAGCAGGTCAGCACTTCCCATACTGGCAAATATCCCCAGATATTGTTCCAGAAATTAAAACTGGTGACAGTCCAAAACCAAAGTTTTTATAAATAAATAGGAAAGTCTTTTAGGCGGAGTGCACACCAGTCCCTTCCAGTCTCATATCCAATCACTTCTGACATTTCTAATACCTACCTGATCCTTGAAGTCAACTGCAATTTTCCCTATCAATTAAAACTCTAAATCAGTTCTGTCTAGTAAAACTTTTTGTCATGATGGAAATTTTCAGCATCTATGTTGTTCAATTAGATAGCCACTAGGCACATATGCCTAATTAAATTAGTTAAAATTAAATAAAGGAAATAACTTCAGTTTCTCACTTGCACCAGCTACTCTTCCAGTGCTCAAAAACCCCAGGTAGCTAGTGGCTATGGTATTGGACAACACAAATTAGAACATTTCCATCACCGCAGAAAGTTCTATTAAACAGTGCTGCCCTAACACATCAAAAACACTTTTAAAATATTCAGAAGCAGAGGTTCTACCATTGTTTATTATAAATGTTTTTCCATATTAAAATATTTCTTCACCAACTATACATGTACTCACACACATATGCACACACATTCTAAATTCTAACATATTTGAAAATCACTTTTTATTTCACAAAGAGCTTTCCCACTCATGATATTACTTTATCTCCACAAGAATTTATGATCAGACAAGATTAATGTGTGTTGGGTGATGGGCCTTGCAAAACAGATAGTAGTGTCTTATTTAAAACTAAGCCTCAGAAAGGTTAAGTGATTTGTCTGTGTTGTAGAGCCAGAAGGTGGAGAGGTCAAGATTTAAGCAAAGGTTTTCTAACGCCAAATCCAAATCTCAGTTTCATAAGTCACAAATTCATACCATTCATTCATTTACTTATTTGTCAACATTTGTTAAGTACCTACTTCAAACCAGTCATTGTGCAGATTCTAGAATACCAAAATTAGTAAGACATGTTCCTATTTTAAAGGCACTCTCAGTATGGCAGACAAGCCTAATGAGTGAAACTAGCAGTTACAATCCCCAGTGACGTGAGCGACAGCAGAGGAAGAAGGAGATGCTATAGGAACACAAAGAGGAGTACCTTGGCTGCAGTAGTCAAGGGAGGAGGAAGGAATCAAAAGAAACTCTGGAGGAAACATCTAAGCTCAGGACGGAAGGAAGAGCAGGTGTTGGCTAGGTGAAGGGTGAAGAGTCCTGGAAAAGAAAACAATACATTCCAGGGACTAGAGGCAGGAGTAGGCAGGACAAATTCATCAAACTTCCAGGACAAAGTCAGATTTTTCTCATGTGCTCTGATTTAATTTCTTTCCTTCATTCCCTCCAGTCTTCTCTTTCAGTTCCTAGTGTGTTTAATTCTTTTTCCTGATTCCTCCCAAATGCAACGCCTTTTCCCACTGTCTCCAGTTGCCCGACTCATGACCCCTCTATTGTCTCTGCTGCCTTCACTCTTTTTAACCCCTGAATTCTCAGTGTTGGCATAGACTTCTGGCACTTTCCTTCCAATAATCTTTGCCAGCTCATCTGAAAAGCCTTTCCCAACAAATACACACACAAACATTTGTGCATGTGCATGATCATACTCCCCAGAGGGAATACATAGTGTGCTGCATGTTCTTGTAGATGTTGTTAGCTCAGTCAGCTATTATTTATTGAGTGCCCACTATGTCCCAGGTACTCACTGTTCCAGGCACAAAACAGCCTTCTTGGAGTATACTTTCCAATTGGGGAGCACACAATAAAGGAAGAAATAAATATAGAAAGTGATTGATTACAGATATCTGTACACATCAATACATAAATGAGATACCATACATGATTCTCTAAGTTGCTCTCTTTCACTCTACTGTATATCAAGGGTACGTTTACTCTTCAATGCAGATCAATCTCTGTGATCTCTTTTGATCTCCAAGGCGACCTTGAGCAGCATGCAGAGGCAGCCTTTTCCTCCCTTTATTGTGCTTCTTTCTTGCAGAAGCTCAGGCCCCTGCTTTTACCCTATACATCGTTGCTTGGCTCCACTTTGAATCCAGGTGACCTAGTGACCCACTTCGAGAGCACATCCTAGTCTCTTCTGTATCCCAGGCTCTTTTGTCCCCAGGGGATGCACATGGCAACAGTCAGTGTACCCTCAGCCCATAGCGGTCAGGAGGACCATAACAACTTAGACTGCCTTTTAGTCACATCCAAGCAAGTCCACACTGATATTCCCAAGCAAGGATCACAGGGTGTCTGGTCTGTGCTTGTTCTTTCACCTCCTTCTCTCTGGATACATTATGAGCTCACTGCAATTTCCTTTCTAAATTAATCAGTATTTCCTTGTTGTTTGTACACTAATTCAAACACCCCCAAATAAACTTCTTTTGTTTTCCCTAAAGGAATAGATAATTAAAGCTTACAACCCAGGGCTCTCCTCAGACGGCACTTCATCTGACACACGCTCCAGGAGATAAGCATTTACTTTGCTGTCAGACTGAGCCAAGTCCCCATTAAAGGTTCTGCGATCTCCCAGCTTGGTGACTTGGGGCAGGTTGCTCTGTGGTTACTCTCCCACATATCATCCACCTTCTAGTAACTACAAATCACTGGCCCCTTGAACATGCCTTGCTTCCTCTCACTACCACGTCTTTACACATAGCTGGTCCATCTATCTGAAATGATAACAAAAATGCCCATCACTTACTTTGCACCTGCTATCCACCAGTCCCTATCTCAGCCAGTTTTTAAAATGCAGGTGCCCAGTTAAACTTGTTTTTTATTTATTTATTTATTTATTTTTGGCTGTGTGTAGGTTTTCTCTACAAAAACCCTTGAGATAGAATAATTGCTTATTTCTTGGAACCTAACAATGAATTGATTTTCTTTCTTTCTTCTTTTTATACTTTTATTAAGGTACATTTACATACCATAAAATTCATGCATTTTTAAAAAGTGAGCAATCTAATCACTTTAGTAAGTTTACAGAGTTCAGCAATCTCACTACAATTTTAGAACATTCCCATCACCCCAATAAAAAATCCTTCATGCCCATTTGTCATCACTCCCCAAACTCCACTCAGGCAACCACAAACCTGTCAATATTTTCTATCTCTATAGATTTTTCTTTCTGGATGTTTAAATAAATGGAATCATCTGATACGTGGTCTTTTGTGTCTGGCCTTTCTCTTAGCATGGTTTTGAGGTTTACCTATATTTGAGAATGTATCAGAACTCTATTTCTTATTAATGCTGTATCAGTTCAGTTCAGTTCAGTTGCTCAGTCGTGTCCAACTCTTTGCAACCCCACGGACCACAGCACGCCAGGCCTCCCTGTCCATCACCAACTCCCGGAGTTACCCGAACTCGTGTCCATTGACTCAGTGATGCCATCCAGCCATCTCATCCTCTGTCGTCCCCTTCTCCTCCTGCCCTCAATCTTTCCCAGCATCAGGGTCTTTTCCAATGAGTCAGCTCTTCGCATGAGGTGGCCAAAGTACTGGAGTTTCAGCTTCAACATCAGTCCTTCCAATGAACACTCAGGACTGACTTCCTTTAGAATGGACTGGTTGGATCTCCTTGCAGCACAAGGGACTCTTCAGAGTCTTCTCAAACACCACAGTTCAAAAGCATCAATTCTTTGGCATTCAACTTTATTTATAATCCAACTCTCACATCCATATACGACTACTGGAAAAACCATAGGTTTGACTAGACAGAACTTTGTTGGCAAAGTAATGTCTCTGCTTTTTAATATGCTGTCTAGGTTGGTCATAACTTTCCTTCCAAGGAGTATGCGTCTTTTAATTTCATGGCTGTAGTCACCATCTACAGTGATTTTGGAGCCCCAAAACTAAAGTCTCTCATTGTTTCCACTGTCTCCCCATCTATTTGCCATGAAGTGATGGGACCGGATGCCATGATCTTAGTTTTCTGAATGTTAAACTTTAAGCCAACTTTTTCACTCTCCTCTTTCACTTTCATCAAGAGGCTCTTTAGATCTTCTTCACTTTCTGCCAAAAGAGTGGTGTCATCTGCATATCTGAGGTTATTGATATTTCTCCCAGAAATCTTGATTCCAGTTTGTGCTTCATCCAACCCAGCGTTTCTCATGATGTACTCTGCATATAAGTTAAATAAGCATGGTGACAATATACAGCCTTGACCTACTCCTTTCCCGATTTGGAACCAGTCTGTTGTTCTGTGTCCAGTTCTAACTGTTGTTTCCTGATCTGCATACAGATTTCTCAAGAGGCAGGTCTGGTGGTCTGGTATTCCCATCTCTTTCAGAATTTTCCACAGTCAAAGGCTTTGGCATAGTCAATAAAGCAGAAATAGATGTTTTTCTGGAACTCTTGCTTTTTCAATGATCCAGTGGATATTGACAATTTGATCTCTCGTTACTCTGCCTTTTCAAAATCCACCTTGAATATCTGGAAGTTCATGGTTCATGTATTGCTGAAGCCTAGCTTGGAGAATTTTGAGCATTACTTTGCTAGCGTGTGAGATGAGTGCAATTGTGTGGTAGTTTGAGCATTCTTTGGCATTGCCTTTCTTTGGAATTGGAATGAAAACTGACCTTTTCCAGTCCTGTGGCCACTGCTGAGTTTTCCAAATTTGCTGGCATATTGAGTGCAGCACTTTCACAGCATCATCTTTCAGGATTTGAAATAGTTCAACTGGAATTCCATTGCCTCTACTAGCTTTGTTCATAGTGATACTTCCTAAGGCCCACTTGACTTCACATTCCAGGATGTCTGGCTCTAGATGAGTGATTACACCATTGTGATTATCTGGGTTGTGAAGATCTTTTTTGTACAGTTCTTCTGTGTATTATTGCCACCTCTTCTTAGTGCTGTATAGGATTCCATGAATATTCTATGAATTCTATCGTCTATGAATACACCACATTCTGTTCATTGATTCTGCGGCTGATAGACATTTTGGCTGTTTCCAGTCTTTGCTACTGTGAATAATGCTGCATACATGTCTTTTTATGGACATAGGATAGGATGAAATTATTGCTCCCAATACTTCATTCCCCATCAATAAGATAACACTACCACATCTTTGCCATGTAATCTTGCAGCATCTACCCCTCCGAACAGAGTATAATTCCCAGCCATTAATGTGGAACTTGACCATATGAGTTATTTTGACCAATGTATTGTCAGCAAAAGTAATGGTATGACAGATTCAAGATGAGGTCCTAAGTAACATGAGAAATATGTACTCATTCCTCTTGAGGTTAGGCCATCTGCCATGAGAATACACCCAAGGTACCTTCTGGTCTCTAAAAAAGAAGACATGTGGAGCAGATCTGAGCCCAATATATAGCCTCTGACGATAAATCCTGCTAATCTCAGCTGAGTCCAGCACTGGCCCCACCAATTATAGAGCTATGAGTGAGAAAATTATGTATTACCTGTTGTTAGTGACTGATTTGGGGGAATGGTTTTTATGCAACATTATTTCAGCAATAACTGACTAATACATCTTACTCTCTTCCCAATCCTTTGTCCAAATTACCATTACATATCCCTACAGCATATACAGCTTATCTGATATGCGACAGGATTTTACATGTACTCTATTAAATAATTCTTTACTTCCCTCTGTGTGGTAACTTCCATGATGAACATGAAAGTCCAAGTGACTATCTTTTATAGTAGAATCATTAAGTATAGCTCCTAGTATGTGGTAAGCACTCAGAGATGTTTCTTAAAATATTTTTGGTACATATAGTTTTTTCCTGGCACCAAGAAAATCATTTCCAATCAACACTGAGTATTATTTTATGGACAAAATGGATTCTCACTTCTTATTTTCTCTTCTCTATCTACTTTTGCTTCTATTTTCCATTATAATTTTTCCTTTTTAAAATTTATTTATTTTTAATTGAACGATAATTGCTTTATAGTATTGTGTTGGTTTCTGCCAAATATCAACATGAATGAGCCATAGGTATGCACATGTCCCCTCCTTCTTGAACCTCCCTCTCACCTTTATTCCCATTCCACATCTATAATTTTAATCATCTCTTTTATATCCATTTTCTCTGGATCCTCACAATAACCCAGTTTTATTCCCAATTAATAGATCATGATGAGAGAAGAAGTGACCTTCTCAAGGTCACACAGCTAGGAAGGAGAGAAGACCTCTTAGGTCTGACCATAGGCCCAGTATATTACCCAGCAAGAAGTGCCCCTGGTTATTTCTCACCTGAGTGTTTATGTGTGTTTTGGCTTTTCTGCTCTCCCAGGCAGTCCATCAGTCATTGGGGTCACAAATTTTTGCTCTGCCTGTTTCCTTTCTGATAAACTCTGATTTTGTTTCTATATTACTGGGCAGCCAACATTATGAAGAAGACTCTTCAGAGTCCCTTGGACTGCAAGGAGATCCAACCAGTCAATCCTAAAGGAGATCAGTCCTGGGTGTTCACTGGAAGGACTGATGCTGAAGCTGAAACTCCAATACTTTGGCCACCTCATGTGAAGAGCTGACTCATTTGAAAAGACCCTGATGCTGGGAAAGATTGAGGGCAGGAGGAGACGGGGACGACAGAGGATGAGACGGTTGGATGGCATCACTGACACAATGGGCATGTATTTGGGTAAACTCCGGGAGTGGGTGATGGATTGGGAGGCCTGGCGTGCTGTAGTTCAAAGAGTTGCTGGGGTTGCAAAGAGTAGGACACAACTGAGCGACTGAACTGAACTGAACTGAACTAAACATTATGAATCTTCTCCTATGTGACAGCAAAGGCTGATGCTGGTGTATTTTCTGTTTTGCATACCTTTGCTTTAAACACACAGTTTTTTTTCTTATATAGAATCTGGTGCTACTTCTGCTTTTCTTACTTTCAAATGTTTGTTTTCAATATGAAATAGTTTGTAAGGCTTATCTACTTGGCCAAATTATTCTATTTACCATAGCTTCTATAAACCATTTTTAATAACCTCTTCTATTCATCCATCAATTTCTTCTTTATGAGTACAGCTCTCCTTTAACATTTCTTCGCATATAATGTTCTTGGATATTTTTTTATCAATAAAAAATTTGTCTTTTCCTTTCCCCTTTCCCTGACACTTCCTTTTCAAAGATTAATGTTCATAACATTTTGTGTCCCTGTGTATGAATTATTTCAAAAAATAGAAAACACCCCTCCATTCTGGGTATGTTACCTTTTGGTTACTAGTTTGAAAATTCAAGGAGTTCACAACTCTTGAAATAAGCTTAAATTGACAAAACTTTCCTCCTCCAATTAAAGCTTTGTCTAGAATGAAATAAAAATCATATGTTGAATGCTAAGAGGGAAATAAGCCAGGAAGATGGCAAAATATGGTAAAAAGCACTCATTGGGACATTTCAAAATCTGTGTTAGCAGAGGAGGAATAAACAGAAAAGGTAAATGTTTAATTTGATAATATCTAAAGCAACAATATTAATTCCTACTGACCTATCTGGAGCTTTTATTCATGTATCCATTCAACATTTATTGATATTTTACTGTGCATCAACAATTATCAAAATACCTAGCCTATAAGTTGGCATTCAATAAATATCCAATGCCCTGGATTGAATTCTTATGCAATGAGAATAGAGATAAATACTATAATGAAGATAGTATGGTCTCTTGAGCTTACAATCTGGAGGATTAAGAAGAGGCTTAATATTCAGTGGAGAATGTATTAGGTACTGGAAAGTTTTAACTAATCTTCCATTTAATCCTAATAGCTCATACTCTAAGGATAAGAAAAGTAGAGACTGAAGTCACTTAGGAGTACACTGAGAGAAGTAGCAGTAAATTGAATCACCAATGGCCTAAATAAATAGAAATTTGTTTTTCTCACATAACAGATAGGCAAGTGAATTTCTGGATACAATAGTTAAAAATATCAAGATTGACACGTCTATGGCTCTTTTGTTTTTTATTTTCTTCCTTTAGTTTCATGGTTACAAGACACTTACTGTATCTCTGCATATCAATCCATATTTAAGACATAAATAAGAAGAATGGTGCTATATATTTTGACAAGGAGAGAAATAGTGCTACATATTTCTGTCCTTTTTAATAGTAGAGAAAAATCAGATTTAACATCATATTGTTTCCTATGTATTGTTTCATTTAACTGTCTTCTCATTGGAATACATTTTTTTAAGGTTCTTTTGGAGAGACACAGATGTACAGAACAGACTTTTGGACTCTGTGGGAGAAGGCGAGAGTGGGATGTTTCGAGAGAACAGCATCGAAACATGTATATTATCTATAGTGAAATAGATCACCAGCCCAGGTTGGATGCATGAGACAAGCGCTTGGGCCTGGTGCACTGGGAAGACTCAGAGGGATTGGGTAGAGAGAGAGGTAGGAGGGGGGATCGGGATGGGGAATACATGTAAATCCATGGCTGATTCATGTCAATGTATGACAAAACCCACTACAATATTGTAAAGTAATTAGCCTTCAACTAATAAAAATAAATGAAAAAAAAATAAAGGTTCTTTTGGTGAGGACCTGTGGTAGTAAAATTTCTGTGTCCTTATTGTCTGAAAATTTACTTATTTAATGTGCATATCTGAATTACAACTGAGCTAGATATAAAAATAAGTTCAAAATTATTTTCCATCATGGTTTTGAAGATATTTTCCCATTGTCTACTTGATTTAAATATTGCTAAGTAGAATGGACATGAGTTTGAGTAAACTCCGGGAGTTGGTGATGGACAGGGAGGCCTGGCATGCTGCGCTTCATGGGGTCGCAGAGTCGGACACGACTGAGCGACTGAACTGAACTGAAGTAGAAGTCTGGTGTCACTCAAATTATCATTCCATTGTAGTTAATCTGCCTTTTGTAACTGCTCTGTTGTTCATTCACTCAGTTGTGTCCTACTCTTTGTGACTCCATGGACTACAGCACGCCAGGCTTTCCTGTACTTCGCTATCTCCTAGAGTTTGTAATTGCTATCTTTTTTATAATTCTTATTTTTATTGAAGCATGGTGGCTCTATAAAGTTTCAGGTCTACAGCAAAGTGATTCATTTATACATATGCATAATTTTTTTCAGACTATTTTCCATCATAGGTTATTACAGGTTATTGAATATAGTTCCCTGTGTTATAGGTCCTTATTATTTATCTATTTTATACATAGCAGTTTGTGTCTGCTAATCCCAAAGTTTGAATTTGTCCCTCCCCTCTTGCTTTGCCCTTTGGTAATCATAAGTTTGTTTTCTATAACAATTTTTGTTTCTGTTTTATAAATAAGTTCATTTATATCATATTTTAGATTCCATATATAAGTAATACCATATGCTATTTGTCTTTCTCTAACTTACTTCACTTGGTATGATATTTCTATGTCCATCCATGTTGCTACAAATGATATTATTCCACTATTTTTTGTGGCTTAGGAATACTCCATATATATGTAATATGTATATATGTACCACATCTTATTAATTTAGCCATCTGTCAGACATCTAAGTTGTTTTCATATCTCGGCTACCATAAACAGTGCTTCTATGAACATTAGGGTTCATGTATCTTTTCTCCAGATATATGCCCAGGAGTGGGATTACTGGATGATATGGTAGTTCTATTTTTGTTTTTTAAGAAAGCTCCATATTGTTTTCCATAATGGCTACCCCAATTTACATTCCCATAAATAAGAGTGTTTATTTTTCTCCAGTATTTGTTATTTATAGGCATTTTAATGATGGCCATTATGACCACTGTGAGTTGATATCTGATTGTAGTTTTGATTTGTATTTCACTAATGTAATTGTTATTTTTAAAATTTTCTGCTTTTTCTTAATGTTCTGAAGTTTCATACAAAGTTTCTAAGTATAGGTTATTTTTATTTCTCCTGTTCTGCACTGGTGGTCTCTATAAATCCGAAATCTATGACCATCTCAGGTATTGGAAATTTTCAGATACTGCCTTTCTTCCATTCTCTTAATTTTCTCTTCCTGAAACTCTTATCACAATGCTTAGATTTCTTCATCTATTTTCATTTTTTCTTTACTTTTTCCTATACTTTTATCAAAGAGTAAGCAAAGACATTCAGTTTAGTTAAAAAACAAAGATGAAATTCACTTGAATAAGAGGAAGATAAAACATATACAGATTGATTACCGGGGGGAAAAGAGCGATACAGGGTTTATAAAAGAAAAAAAAAACCATTTTGTGGCAATGTTAAACCTATTTTTATGTCCTTGGTAGATGTTTGGCTAAAATTGTGTGCCCTGGGGCATATTAACTTTGTGGTCAGGGAGACAGCTCAAGTTATACCCATGTTTCACAAAATATTGTGATCTCACCCATGAAATGTTTGTGGGATGCTCATCTCTGGGCAGTGGCTGCTGCTGTCCTTCTGACAGCTTCTCCACCCCAGTAAACCTGAGACTACGCATTTCCCTCACTATTATTCTTTACTTTTTATCTCTTGTTCTTTTTGTATAATGCTCTGGAATATTCCTCAGCTCAACGTTTTGGCTTACTGATTCACCCTTCAACTGGTTCAATGTGCTATTTAAACCATAAATCAAGGATTCTTTTCTCAATAGCTGTAAGTAGATAATTAGACACTCGTGTGACTGACCAGTTGCTGTTTGCTATCATGTAGGAGCTCAGCCTGGGCATAATAAGGGGATTTGACTTCTCATCATGTGGGCCTCAACAATGGGGTATAGGGGAGTAGCTCAGTTCCAAAAGCTAGTGTCCTGAGAGATCCAGGGGGAAGCTGTATTACCTCTCATGATTTAGCTTTGGCCATGGAAATACCATAACCACTTCTGCCATAGCCACAACCCTGCTTAAATTTAAGGGATGAGAACACAGATTCCATTCCTCAATGAGAACTATGTCCAAGTCATATTATAAGAAGGGAATCTGGAATGGGAGTTGTGATGGCAAATTCAGTTCAGTCACTCAGTCATGTCTGACTCTTTGTGACCCCATGGACTGCAGCACGCCAGGCTTCCCTGTTCATGACCAACTTCCAGAGTTTGCTCAAACTTATGTCCATCGAGTCGGTCATGCCATCCAACCATCTCGTCCTCTATTGTCCCCTTCTCCTCTTGCCTTCAATCTTTCCCAGCATCAGGGTCTTTTCCAATGAGTCAGTTCTTTGCATCAGGTGGCCAAAGTATTGGAATTTCAGCTTCAGCATCAGTCCTTCCAATGAATATTCAGGACTGATTTCCTTTAGGATTGACTGGTTTGATCTCCTTGCAGTCCAAGGGACTCTCAAGAGTCTTCTCAAACACCACAGTTCAAAAGCATCAATTCTTTGGCATTCAGCTTTATTTATAGTCCAACTCTCACATCCATATATGACTACTGGAAAAACCATAGGTTTAACTAGACAGAACTTTGTTGGCAAAGTAATGTCTCTGCTTTTCAATACGCTGTCTAGGTTTGTCATAGCTTTTCTTCCAAGGAGCAAGCATCTTTTAATTTCATGGCTGCAGTCACCATCTGCAATGATTTTGGAGCCCAAGAAAAGAAAGTCTCTCACTGTTTCCTTTGTTTCCCTATTTGCCATGAAGTGATGGGACCAGATGCCATGACCTTAGTTTTCTGAATGTTGAGCTTTAAGCCAACTTTTTCACTCTCCTCTTTCACTTTCATCAAGAGGCTTTTTAGTTCCTCTTCACTTTCTGCCATAAGGGTGGTATCATCTGCATATCTGAGGTTATTGATATTTCTCCTGGCAAATTACAAAAATACAATCTGTCACATTGTCTTTCCTTTTTGATGGTGACCTTCTTGAGTTACTGGTCAGTTTTGTTGTGGGTCACTTATACAGTCTGTCCCCTCTTGGTGGGGCAGTCTCATGACTGTGGTGGATTCAGACTCACAGAGACGATGCTACAAGAGCCCAGAGACCGCCTGAGCCCTGAGTAGCAGTGTGGTGGCCTCAGCTTACTGCTCTGGTTCCTGTTCTGCTTTTTCTATCAAGGACTCCCCGTTTTAAGTGCACAGACAGTCCCTTTGTTGTTTTATAGCTTGGCTATGTATTTCCTTTTACTATCATTTTGGTGATTTGGTGTATGAGGGGAAGATTTTAGCATTTCCTCAACCCATCATACTGAACATAATTTCCTCGGTTGGAATTTTTATTGTCCACATTTTACAGTTAAAGAATGTGAGACTCAGAAAGGTTAAGTGACTTGCCTAAGCTTGAGAGGTTGAAACGAGTCTGACTCCAAAGTTACTATGCTCTACCCCATTTCAGTTAAAAGTTCTTGTTCATGTCCAAAATATTACTGTAGATAAAGGAGGCAGATTTCATCAACCATATATATAAATCCATCCAACTCTCTTGTAATCAGACCTCATATATGAAGTATTTTAGTGCATCAGTAGGAATGGCTTATGAAACTTTGATAACTTGAATCCAGCAGCTTCTTATCCCATGATTTCAAAAGATATCTCACCATTTTTTATAACAAATTCTTTACCAGGAAAAAAATATATATGTGAGATTTTATAACTCGTAATGGGCACATATTAGGTAGCAGAATCATACTAACTTTCAGTATAATATTTTATAATAAACCTAAAATTGTGAGCTAAAAACAGAGCAATTAATTTCTTAATACTTCTTTTAATAATATTTCTAGTGATTCATAGGAACTGACTTCCTTCCCTCAAGCCTGTGAGTACATATCAACTCAGAATAACAAACCAGAAACAACCCCCAAGGCATTGAACATCACATTTTTGTTTAGTCTCTGGGTCATATCTGACTCTTTTGCCCATGGACTATAGCCGTCCAGGCTCCTCTGTCCGTGGGATTTCCCAGGCAAGAATACTGGAGTGGGTTGCTATTTTCTCCCCCAGGGGATCTTCCCAACCCAGGGATCAAATCTGTGTCTCCTGCATTGGCAGGTGGATTCTTTACCACTGAGCCACCTGGGAAGCCCAGAGAGAAGCCTGGAGATAGCCATTTTAGTATTATTGTCTTAGAAATAGATATTTTGTTTAAATATAAATTATATATCAGTTTGCACTTAGACTCTTCAATGGGCTCTTCCCTTTCAGATCCTCTGGGTCATTTCTATTTCATTTTCTTGTCCCTTCTCACCATTTTTCAACTCAACGTGAAAGTCTTGACTAAGCTCTCAATATGCTACATGTGGGAGCAGTGGTTCCCAAATGTGGAAAGCAGTATAACTACCAACAAAGCACAAGTAAAGTATCACACACAAAAATGTAAAGCCATGGGACTAACATGAGAGTTGATGGCTGTTTATTTTGCCAAGAATATTAAAACAAAGAAAAAGAAAAGAAAAGCTACTATCTACTATCATTTCCAAAACAAGGACACACATATTTTTAAAAATTAAGAAAAATATAATCTCACACTTCAGATTTTCTTTTTCCCTTTTCCATTATTGGTTATCATGCATGTGTGCTTAGCCATTTCAGTCGTCTGACTCTTTGTGACCCTACAGACTATAGCCCACCAGGCTTTTCTGTCAATGGGATTCTCTAGGCAAGAATGCTCAAGTGGGTTGCCATGCCCTCCTCCAGGGGGTCTTCCTGACCCAGGGATCAAATCCGAGTCTCCTGTGTCTCCTGCATTGCAGGCGGATTCTTTACCACTGAGCTACCAGGGAAGCCTGTATTGTTTATCATAGGATATTGAATACAGTTCCCTGTCCTATACTGTAGGATTTTGCTGTTTATTTATTCTATATTTAAGAGCTTGCATCTGCTAATCACAAGCTCGTAATCCAACCCTCTTGCTTGGAAACCACAAGTCTGTTCCTTGTATCTGTGAGCCTGCTTCTGTTTTATACATAAGTTCATTTATGTCATATTTTAGATTCCACCTATAAATGATATCATATGGTATTTGTCTTTCTCTTTCTGACTTCCCTTCAGTTCAGTTCAGTTGCAGTCATGTCCAACTCTTTGTGACCCCATGGACTGCAGCACACCAGGCCTCCCTGTCCATCACCAACTCCCAGAGCTTACCCAAACTCATGTCCTTTGAGTTGGTGGTGCCATCCAACCATCTCATCTTCTGTCATCCCCTTCTCCTCCCACCTTCAATCTTCCCCTGCATCAGGGTCTTTTCAAATGAGTCAGTTTTTCTCATCAGGTGGCCAAAGTATTGGAGTTTCAGCTTCAACATCAGTCCTTCCAATGAATATTCAGGACTCATTTCCTTTAGGATTGACTGGTTGGATCTCCTTACAGTCCAAGGGACTCTCAAAAGTCTTCTCCAACACCACAGTTCAAAAGCATCAATCCTTCGGCGCTCAGCTTTACTTTCTTTAGTCATACTTTAAATTTTAAACATGAAAAACTCACCATAATTTTTTTTTTTTGTGGGGAGTTCCTTCATCTCCCCACAAGACAAAAAACTGACTTGTGATTTGGGAACATTTGCTATAGGTAATGTTGGAATTATTGCTCTCTTAATCTTGTTCCAGTGCGATGTCACCCACAGCTATGACTGGAGATCAGCTGGCATATCACTGTCCCTTTTCCTCTTCATCATCTACCTCCTAGAGGTTGACTCCCAGTATGTGGATATACTGAGTACCCACTGTGATGAGGGCAAGATAGTTTTTCTTCACTCTCCTGCAATGAACCTCTACCTCCACTTACCTGGGGACCCAGCCATGTTAGTCAAAAATAACTGCACAAAATTCTGCCTGCCTATAACTCAATAACGATGTATTTTTTTGACTTGGGCAGGTATACTGTGTAACCAGTGATCTCATTTATCCCAAGGGTTTGTTGGTTAGGTTTTGGAAATCTATATGT